>NW_006938349.1:0-2342 GCF_000298275.1 Orycteropus afer afer | reverse complement strand
CCAGTTTTTTTTTTTTTTTTTTCCTTCTGAGATATCTCTGGGTGTATTCAAAGCACCAACTTGTTGGTTAGCAGTGTGAGTTAACCATATGCAAACTGCCCCCCACCTAACAAAAAAAGAAAATTTCAATTAAGTTGATTCCAGCTCATGGAGATCCCATGTGTTACAAATTGAAATTGGTACACAGAGTTTTCATGGCTATAAACTTTATGGAAGCAGATCGCCAGGCCTTTCTTCTTCAGTGCTACTGGGTGGATTTGAACTGTCAACATTTAGGTTAGGTGTCGACTGCAAATCATTGGCATCACCCACGGACTCCTAAAGTGAACAGAGACATAGACTATGAGTAGAAAATTCAAAGAGCCACATACCCAGGAAAAATTACCTTTTATTGCAAAACTGAAGATAAACATGTAAATATAGATGTATACACACATATATACATATGTAAATATATTGTTGTTGTTGTTATTTGCCGTCGAGTCGGCCCCGACTCATAGCGACCCCTCCTTGGGTTTCCGAGGCAGTATCACTACGGAAGTAGGATTGCCCAACCTTCCTTCCGAGGCCATGACTATCTCTGAAGAATTCAAAACTTAATCATCAGAGATGAAATAGAAAAAGGTAGTATTTTCTGTATATCCATATGAATGTACTTTTCAAATTTTACTAATTTTCATTTATTTTGTTCTAACAATTATTGACAGCAAAATGTATTATAATCTTCCACTATGTTTTTTCTTTAGTTCTATCATTATGTGTTATATATATTTTGAGGCCCTCTTATCACTTGCGTAAAAAATATTAAAATATTTTTATTGCTCTGTGATTCTTAATGTTTTATATCAACATGACTGGGCCATGATTCTCAGTGGCTTAGCAATTATGATGCTGTCATCCCTCATGATGAGATCTGATGTAATGTCATCTCCTTCATGACGAGATCTGCTAAAAGCAGGTGATCTGTTTGAAAGGGAGTTTCCTAGGGAGTGTGGTGTGCTTCCAATACAGATGGACATTTTGGCAAAGCTCTCTGGATTTTTACTTGATCTGGAACCTGCATCAACTTGACTTTACTTCCAGTTCTGTGGACTTGAGCCACTGACCTCCCATAATGCATGCTGATATTGAGATTGTTACCTTCATAACCTGCCATCTCATCTGGCAATCATGGATTTATCAGTCTCCACAGCCAGCATCCTGCTGTATTGCCTCCTGATGTTAGATCCGTCTGTCCCTGTAGATGTGTGAGTCAAGAGAAACCTGAAGTCTGACCCAACCACTTGGGTCGGACTAGAAATCTAAGAGCCATTTATTTGATAAAATAATCTTTCTGTCTCTGTCTCTGTATTTGTCTGTCTCTCTCATTTATATCTCACACTATCTCTTGGGAGTTCTGGTGGCATAGTGCCTAGGGCATTTTACTGCAAACCAGAAGGCTGGCAGTTCAAACCCACTAGCCACCCCTTGGAAGGAAGATTGGGCAATCTACTTCCATAGAGATATCACCATGGAAACACAAGGGGAGGTTGCTATGAGCCAGAAATGACTTGATGCCACTGAGTTTATATATATTGAATTAAATTAAAATTGAATCTGACTCCAAAAAATATTACCAGAGATTTCAGTCCTCTAAAATATGTTGAACTGTTTTCCATGCCACAACAACAATGTATATAAAGGAAGATTGGGTAATCTACTTCGATAGTGATTAATGCCTCAGAAAACCAAAGAGGGGTAGTAGTAGGATCCAATTTGATGACAGTGAGTTCGGTTTAAAAAACATAAACACACACACACACTCACACACACACACACATAGTTGTTGTTAGATGCCAACAAGCCAGCTCTGACCCATAATGACCTACCTAATGTACAACAGAACAAAACACTGCCTGGTTCTGTTCCAGCCTTACAATCCATGCTAAACCTGAGTGTGTTGTTGCAGCTACTCTATTTCTTTAAGGGACTTCCACTTTATCACTAACCCTCCACTTTACTAAGCATAGTATCTTTTTCCAAGGAATAGTCTCTTCTGACAACATGACCAAATTAGGTAAGACAAAGTTTGGCCATTCTCACTTCCAACAAGCCTTGTGGTTACATTTCTTCCAGGTCATATTTGTTAGTTCTTATGGCAGTCCATTTCCTTGCTATTCATAAGGTTTTCCCTGGCCAATTCTTTGAGAAGTGGACGGCCTCTTCCTTCTTCCTAGAAGGCTGTACACGTGGACTTCACCAGATGGAACGCACAGGAATCAGATTGACTACATCTGTGGCAAGAGGCGGTGGAAAAGCTCAATATCTTCAGCCAAAACCAGGCCAGGAGCTGATTGTGGAAC
>NW_006938348.1:1178-2242 GCF_000298275.1 Orycteropus afer afer | reverse complement strand
GGAGCTGTTGCATTGTGGTAAACTGTGGTCAATGACATGAGACAAAGTAATGTGAACTGCTGTGTGGAAAGTGAATTTGCTCTGTAAATCTTCACCCAAATCAAAATAAAATAAAATATCATTGCTTGGGCCAGGGATCCACCACTCATATGTTGGTTTGTCATACTGTGCTTGCATGCTGCTGTGAGGCTGGAGGCTATACCAGCAGGATCACCCATGGTGGACAGCTATCAGTGGAGCTTCCAGACTAAGACAGACTCAGAAGAAGGAAGAGGCCATCTACTTCTCAAATAATTGGCCAGTGAAAACCTTATAAATAGTAGTCAAACACTGTCTGATATATTACTGGAAAATTTTATGAATAGCTCTGATATACTGTCCAATATAGTGCTAGAAGATGAGCACTTCAGTTCAGAAGGCACTCAAAATACAACTGAGGAAGAGCTTCCTCCTCAGAGTAGAGCCAACATTAATTATGTAGATGGAATAAAGCTTTTAGGACTTCCAATTGCTGATGTGGTATGACCCAAAATGAGAAGGAACAGCTGAAAACATCCATTAATAATCAGAACATGGAATGTATGAAGTATGAATCTAGGAAAATTGGCAGTTGTCAAAAATGAAATGGAATCTATAAAGATCGATATCCTAGGCATTCAGAAAAATAAAAATAAAAAAAAAAACCACTGCTGTCAAGTCTGTTCCAACACATAACGACCCCTTCTTGGGTTTCCAAGGCAGTACCTCTACAGAAGTAGATTGCCCAGTCTTCCATCTGAGGAATGACTGGTGAATTTGAACTGCCAGCCTTCTTGTTAGCAGTCAAATACCTTAGGCACTACACCATAGAGCTCAGTGAGCTGAAATGGACTAATTTTGGCCATTTTGAATCAGACAACCATGTGATCTACTATGCCAAGAATGACAAATTGAAGAGTAATGGTGTGGCATTCATCATCATAAAGAATAGTTCAAGATCTACTCTGTGCTGTCCATGATAGGATAATATCCATATGCCAACAAGGAAGACCAGTTAATACTACTATTATTTAAATTTACTTCTC
>NW_006938348.1:0-528 GCF_000298275.1 Orycteropus afer afer | reverse complement strand
ACCTGGAGTTAGAAAAACCAAAAGGGAAGAAGACATTCCAAACTTCTCAAGCTAAAGGAACTGAAGAAAAAGTGTAAGCCTAGAGTTGCAATTTTGAAAGATTCTATGGGCAATTTATTGAATGATTAGGAAACATCAAAAGAAGATGGAAGGAATACAAAGAGCCACTGTACCAAAAAGAACTGATTGATGTTTACCCATTTCAGGAGATGGTATATGATCATGAAACAATGGTATTGAAGGAAGAAGTTAAAGCTGCACTGAAGGAATTGGCAAAAAAAAATAACAAGGCTCCAAGAATTGAAGGAACACACTTTGAGATGTTTCAACAAATGGATGCCTTACTGGAGGCACTCACTTAACTATGCCAAGAGATTTGGAATACAACTAGCTGGCCAACTGTCTGGAAGAGATCCATATTTGTACCCATTCCAAAGAAAGGTGATCCCACAGAATGTGGAAATTATTGAACAATATCATACCCAAGTAAAATCTTGCTGAAGATACTTCAAAAATAGTTTCAGCAGT
>NW_006938347.1:799-2004 GCF_000298275.1 Orycteropus afer afer | reverse complement strand
AAAAAAAAAAAAAGAATTCAATTTGGGTATTTTTATATTCTCATATCTCTCCATAGTATTCTCAGTATTTCATTACCTTTTCATATGTATAGAATGTGATTATTACTCTTTTAATATCCTTGTCTAATAATTCTGTCATCTATGTTATTCAGATTTTGTTTCTATTGGTTGATATTTTCTTATCATTGTGGAGAAAAATTCCCTTGCTTTTCTGCTTGCTTGGTAACTTTTCATTGGATTCCAGACACTGAATTTGATAGTGTCATTTCCTGTAAGTTTTTGAATTCCTATAAATATTCTTGAGATTTGTTCTGAAATATAGGTAAAGTAATTAGAAATCGTTTGATTACATTTAAGCTTGCTTTTACACTTTCTCAGGTCAGAGCAGGACATCCTTTACTCTAGGGCTAATTTTACTCCAATAGTGAGGCAATACCCTTCTGAGTACTTTAACTGATGTCCCTAGGTTTTCTACTGGCTTACAGGAGAAGGAACTATTGCCTGCCCATATGAGCTCACAGAACATCTTCTAGATTTTTCCCCCAGGATTGGGTAATTTCCTCACACAGCTGTTCTGATGAATGAGTCCACATTTGAAAACTCAAAGGGAACCCTCAACGTGACTCTGGAATGTGGAATGTGTGTTCTTTCTGATTTTTTTCTCATGTCTCTGCTACTCTGTCTTAAGAACTGCTGCTGCCTTGGACTCCCTGGACTCCCAGCTTCATCTGCTCAAATTAAGAAAACTGGTAGGCTCCACCTAATTTCCCACATTTGCAGTTTAGCTTGGAAACGCTCTCTAGGCAGTGAGCTGAGAAGTAATAATGAACACTTCATTTGTTTCCTCTGTCATATGGAACACTGTCCTGTACAGCCTAATGTCTAATACTGAAAATCGTTGTTTATATATTCTATCCTGTTTTTAGTTGTTTTAGTCAGGAGTTAAATCTTATCTCCGTGACTCCACCTTTGTTGAGAGGTTATGTCCTTCTTGCTTTATTTACTGAATATCCATAGTATATAAGAAAATAGCTGTGTTATGGCTTAAAATTGAGCACATGCTCCTACTTCTTTTCTTTAGATTTTTTTTTTTTTTATTGTGATTTGGGTGAAAATTTACAGAGCAAATACACTTTCCATACAGCAGATTACATACACTTTGTCTCATGACATTGACCACAATTTAGCACAATGCAACATCTCCT
>NW_006938347.1:0-619 GCF_000298275.1 Orycteropus afer afer | reverse complement strand
GTTCCCCCTGTCTATCCAGGATCTCCTACAAAGATCCTCTTCCAAGTGGTTGACAGTAGTAGCCGAGCACCGTCTATTTTTTCTGGTCTCATAGTTGTATAGGCTGCAGATTGGATAGTGTACCAGTCAGTCATTAGCACTGATTGTTTCCATGAATTTTTGGTTTTCTTCATTCTTCTTGGCTCTGGATGAGAGCATCGTTGCATCTAGATGGCAGCTTGCAAGCTTTTAAGATCTCAGTCACTACTCGTCACAGTAGAAGGTGGAACAATGATTTGTGTAGTATGTTATGCCAATTGAGCTTGATGTCCTCTGCAACTATGGTCCCGAGCCCACAGGTTCAACTAGTCGGTCCCTCTGGGTAGCTGGCTGTGAGCAAACAGTGACTACAAACTTGCCCCTTGTCAGCCCCATTATACACCTGGGAATTCAGATCATACACATGAAGTTATTGGACCACTGTCTGTCAACACTATACATGTTCTTGGGTGCACTCTCCATTTCATATACATACCTAATATTTCAGCCTGTCCACCCATCTATCCACCCATCTACCCGTGTTTGCCTTCACTGAGCATGCTGTACTATATGTGCAAAAGGGTTCATCTTTGTTGTCTGT
>NW_006938346.1:1706-2347 GCF_000298275.1 Orycteropus afer afer | reverse complement strand
CTGAGGCACCTCTGATTGGTTCTGAACTGTCAACCTTCTGGCTAGTAGCCTAGTGCCTGATTATTTGTGCCACCCAGGGACTCTTAATATAAGGTAACATACACATCTTCTAGAATGCAATCCAATGTAATGTATTCAATCACTCTATTGAGGTTATATCAGTATAGGGTGGATCCTAAACCTAATCACTTTTGAGTTATAAAAGGCCAGAATAGACACAGAGATACACACAGGAATACTAAGAAGATCATCTACAACCAAAGGAATGCCAAAGATCACAGGCAGACAAGAGAATTAGAATAGAAATTCACAGAAAGAATCAACATTTCCAAGAGCCTGATTTGAACTTTCAGCCTCTAGAACTGTGAAAAAATTTTTTTTTGTTCTTTAAAGCTGTCCACTTGTGATATTTAGGTTATGGCAGCACAAGGTAACAAAAAAACTGACATCAAGAGGAGTCCGACTCATAGCAACTCCCACTGAGTTCCTCCAAGGCTGTAAATCTTTACAGAAGCAGACTGCTCCACCTTTCTTCCATGGAACTGCTGGTGGGCTCAAACCACCAATCTTTTGGTTAGCAGCTAAATGCCTTAAGCACAACACTCGGTAGCTCCCTCACCAGGTAACTAAGACAACCTAAT
>NW_006938346.1:0-659 GCF_000298275.1 Orycteropus afer afer | reverse complement strand
ATACCCACTGAGATGTTTCAACAAACGGATGTCCTGCTGGAGGCACTCACTTGTCTATACCAAGAAATTTGGAAGATAGCCACCTGGCCAACTGCTCTGGTTACCTAGTGCCACTCTGACAAGAACATACCACAAATGGGATGGCTTGCACAACAGGAGTTTATTCTCTTACAGTTTGGAGGCTTTAAGTCAAGTTCAAAGTGCCAAGCTCTAGGGGCTGGGTAAAAGCCCCTAGCCTTGGGGCTCAGCTCTGCCTCCAACTCCTGGCCCACTGAAGCAAGAGGCTTTTCTTCACTCAGACAGCTGCTGGCTGCTGAGGCTAAGAATCCCAAGGTTGACAAATAAAATGGCATAGTCCCGATGTTACCAGACCACACAGCAGACCATTAATTTAAGTCCATTGTAAGTCCCAAGGTCAGCAGAGCATGGTAGGCTGCTGAACAATGACACGGCTACATGCAGAGTCCAAGTGTGCCATAAGCTAGAGACCATTCCCAAAGCTGCTTCTTATATGGGAGCAGACCACATACTCAAAGCAGCTACTCAGCTGCTTGTGGTAGATCCGACCATGGAGTTGATTGTCATTCTCATCATGGGGAATAACTACCACCAGCTGCCCAGCCACTCAACCAGGCCCAGCCAAGTTGACACAAAAACAT
>NW_006938345.1:1052-2064 GCF_000298275.1 Orycteropus afer afer | reverse complement strand
TGGGTTTACTCAGATGTTGCAGCTCTTTCCCAGTCCTATTTTGCGAGCCTTTTAGCCTAACTGGCAGCTACTAGAAGTTGAAATAGACAGGAACGAACCTCCTCCTAGAGCTACACCCTCAATTCAAACTTCTAGCTTCTTGAACGATGAAAAAATAAGTTTCTGTTCTTTAAAGTCAGTCATTTGTGCAATTTGTGTTATGGCAGCACTAGGTAACTAAGACACCCTCCATGGCACCACAGTGTGGAGCCAGAAACTCACTCTACCAGGTGGACTTTGATTCACTCATCCTCTATGTCTTAAAAAAAAAAAAAAAAAAAAGGTGAGATGTTCGAGAAAGTCATTACAGACAGTATCACTAAAGCAGGGTCCAAAGGACTGTCCTGGACATCAGTGCTGGGGTCAGCAGTCACAGCAAGCCACTTCCATTTGTTCCTTGGTGTTTACACCGAATCTCTGCTGCCCAGACATCTAAAAACAAGATTCCAATATGCTCCATAGAACAAAACTTGCTCTGGAGTCAAATAGACCTGCATTTCCATCTTATCTTTGTCCCTTGGCCACTGTATAACCTTGTGCAAGTCATTATGCTTTTCTCATCTGTAAAATGCAGACAACCAATCCTACCTAATGCGCTTGTTGTGGGGATTAAATCATGTCACTATACTGCCTGGCACACATAGCAGGAGCTTTATAAAATACTAGTTCTTTTCCCTGTATCTCTAGGTCATTGTTAGATATAAAGAAATCTCTTCCGGAATGCATTGCCTTTCCTCAAACTGAGATGTTTAAAAACTTAGAGCTGTAGTTTGGCAAACTCCAGCTATCTCTAGCAATCAGGGTGAATCAGAATGATCTCCACTGAAACTTCTTATTCACACCCATCACTCTTTCTAAAGCAGCATTTGTGATTAATCTCACTCTAGGGCTAAATCGGCCCCAAGTGCTTCCAAGGCACTTGATAAAGAAGCTCTCTGATTTATAGCAAACACCATTATTGAGCGGTGGCAGA
>NW_006938345.1:0-717 GCF_000298275.1 Orycteropus afer afer | reverse complement strand
TGAGGACATTCTTCCCAATTGACCAGGGGCGAAGCTGAGGTCCACAGGTAGAAAGTGGAGAGCTAGTACTCTGATGCAGACCCAGACCTGACTTTTCCCTTCACCACATCACCACCCTCAGCAGTCCAGCAGTAGTCACTGAATCTATTCCTTGAGCTCAGATGCCCAAGACACTGCCCCATCAGAGTGAAAACCTGGTTATCCAAAGTTGCAACTTCTTTTTCCCCTATTCTTTGGGTCCATTTGTTTCTATTCCAGGACATACTTATAGAATATCTGGCCCTTGCTCCCAGTCCATTTTCCTCACTTCTGCCTGCTACTTAGAATCTACCCTATCTTTCCTCCAGCAACCCAAGATGATGGTCACCTTGCCTCTGCTGAACATTTTCAGTGATGGTGAGCTTCCTACCTGGCAAAGCTGCCTGCTGTGGAGAGCTCTCCTTGGTTGACTGGACCAGCACATTCCCACTGGAATGTAATTCTCCTGGATGTTAAACCTTGGTTTTCAAGTAGAATAGTATCAGTAAATGCTCAGACCCAGGCAGGCCTGGTCTGAAGGCTGGCCTCCTTACTAATAGTGTGACAGATTTTTAACTTTTCTTAGCCTCAGTGTTCTCATTTGCAAAATGGAGATAATAATGTTTTATCTAAAGGAATACTTTTGGGTGCAAGTAAAATAATATCCAGTTAATAGTGGCATAAATAATAAAGATATTT
>NW_006938344.1:1564-2066 GCF_000298275.1 Orycteropus afer afer | reverse complement strand
TAAGCACTTTGACCATTTTGGATATTTAAAGAGACAGCATTCTCTCAGATTCTAGGGATTTAACAATAGGCTCCACTTTCCAGGAACTACAAGGACCATTCAGGAGATGAATGACTGGAAAGGTAAGATATTCCCCTTGTTACTCTTATACCCCCACCTTCTTGATGAATAAAGGTGGAACTATCCCTCACTCCCACCCAGCTTCTGGGCCGGCAGGAATTTCATTCCAGTCTGTGTGCTCAGATGAAGCCTGAGTGTTCTGCCCTGCCCTGCCCAGATTTTTTTTTTTCCTTCTTTTTAGTTTGCTTGATTTTGTCTGTTTTAAAATTATTATTATTATTCCTTTTTTTGTCCTTTTTATTATTATTCTTTATTCTTCCCTTCACAGGTTCTAGTTTTCAGCTTTTTCTCTCTTCCTTATTCCTGGTTCCCATTTATTTCTTTCTCACAGTTAAGTCTATTTCTTGATTTTCCCTTTCCAGAATCTAATCTTTTTCTTTTA
>NW_006938344.1:0-675 GCF_000298275.1 Orycteropus afer afer | reverse complement strand
GCCATAAGGCAATGGGATGGTATATATAAAACCCTGAAAGAAAAATTTCCAACCAGGAATTATATACCTGGCAAAATTGTCCCTCAAATATATGGGTGAAATTAGGAGATTTCCATGTAAGCAGAAATTAGGGGAGTTTAAGAAAACAAGACCAACCTTACAAGAGATACTAAAGAGAGTCCTCTGAACAGAGAACCAATAATAGGAAACAACAACCAACCATTAATACACAGGATGACATAACCCAGAAACCAACACAGCTATAGAAGTGTCCAAAGTGAAATAAGCTTACAAGATTGTAAATAGGAAACCAGAAAGATCAATTGGCAAATGAGGACAACTATAAACTAAAGAGAGGGGAAAATAGTGTAGTTACAGAATTTCCAAATGGTGAGGAAGCCAAGACAGATGCAAGCTAGAATGGACTTTTCTAAACTCAGGGAGAAAATTATAAATCACAGGGTAACCTCAAGGAAAAATGATAAACATTCACATCACAATAAAAGAGAGGACAAGCACAAATGTTTACTAAATACAAAACCAATAGCACAAAGGAAATGATAATATGATTAACAAACATAATGAGCTCCGCACAAAAAATTATATGGAACAAAGAAACCAGGAACACCATGAAAAAAACACATAACAAAATGACAGCAACAAAGTCATACTTGT
>NW_006938343.1:0-2339 GCF_000298275.1 Orycteropus afer afer | reverse complement strand
AAATTAAATTCCCCTGACACTAAATATGGGAGCTCTGGTGGTTTAGTGTGTAAGACATTTGACTGCTAACCAGAAAACTGGCCGTTTAAACCCACCAGCCACTCCTCAGAAGGAAGGCTGGGCAATCTACTTCTGTAGTGACACCGCCTGGGAAATCCAAAGAGGGGTCTGACTCAATGGCAGTGAGTTTGGTTTTTTTGCTGAACACTAAATATGAGGATAAAATAAATCCCCACTTTTTACTTGTCTGTTCACTTCAGGTACCAGCTGCCCATGTGCTTTGGTTGTCTAGTGTTGCTATAACAGAAATACCATAAGTGGGTGGCTCTAATGAACAGAAATTTATTGTTTCACAATTTGGTAAGCTAGATGTCTGAATTCAAGGTGTCAGTTCTAGGGAAAGGCTTTCTTTATCTATTGGCCCTGGAGGGAGGTCCTGGTACTTTGAACTTCTGTTCCTGGTTGATCATCCCATGGTTTGGCAACATTCTTCTCCAATTTCTGCTTCTCTTGCTTGCTTGCTTAATTTCCTTTATATCTCAAAACAAATCATGAAGACACACCCTAAACTAATTGTGCTTTATTAGCATAACAAAGACAAGCCATTGCAGATGGAATTATAACAACCATCATAGAGTCTAGGATTTGCAACAAATATTTTTTGGGGGCACAATTTAATCTATAACATACCATGCATTTCTGCCACCAAATTCATATCTTTACATATGCAAAACACATTCACCACATAATATCATTCAAAGAGTCTTAAATCAATTCCAAATTTAAAATCTCATCTTCTGAACCATCAAATCAAATATGTTTGAGACATTAGAAATACTCCATCCTGGGTCAATTTTTTTCCTCATCTGATAACCTGTGAAATATAGAATACAGATTATCTGCTTCAAAAATATAATATTGGAACAGGCACAAGGTATATATTTCCATTACAAATGGGAATAATTGAAGGGATAAATGGAATAAAGAGAACCAAGGACATCTGAAACACAGCAGAACAATTTACATTCAATCTCAAGTCTTAAAAATAATCCTTTATTTTTTGGGACCATCTGGGCAATGGCCTTGTCTTCCACACTCTTGGTGTTGGCCATGCTTTCTGCATTCTGGGTAAAGGACCCATGGTTCTGGGCCCCAGCTTCACCTTCCAAGCCCACTGGAATGGCAACTCTGCTCCCTTGGATTTGGGCGGCCCATTCTCTTGATACATCTGAGAGGCAATCCCATCCACTTGGTCCCAGAATTCCCCATTTTTCTACCCTTTTAGTTTGGGGCAGGGATGTCATTCTCTCATCTTACTTTAACCAGACCTCCACATTCCAGAACCAAGCTGATGAAGACTTGAAATCTAGGAGGGTGTTTTCCTACACTTTGAAACCAAAAAGACCCTGCTTCTCATGTTCCTTCCAACAGTTCTGATCTCTGAAATGCTCAAGAGATCATCCTTTTATTTTGTTGGAGGACAATGGGTGCAGCTCCTTTGGGCTATTTCCTGCCTGTAGAATTCTAAGAGGCAGACAGCATTCTTTAATTTTCATTCTTTCTCTGTTTGCTTCAGTCCAAGCTGGTGGGTTTCTGCTGTGATAGCTGGTCAAATCCATCACTCACAGGCTTAGTCTTTTTATCAAAAGATTATGTGACCACAACCTTGTTAAACATCTAGGACACATGTCCTTTAATTTGAACAACAGAATTTTCCAAATCTTTAAATATTGTTTTCATTTTGCACAGTCCATTCATAAGTCCATCTCTTTTCTCTTGTGTTTTACATTCAGGAGAAACCATACAGCCCTCTTAAGATCTTGTTGAAAAATCTCCTCAGCCAGATATTCAAGCCATCACTTACAATTTCTACCTTCCACCAAATATTTGGGCATAATTCAAGCAATTTCTTTGCCACTGCATAAAGATCATCAACCTTCCTCCATTGTCCAAACATATTCATTGTTTTCTTTTAAAGCCTCTCCACAAGTGTCTTTAATGTTCATATTTCTAGCAACATTCTATGGCTGATGACAACAGAGACAATATTTTCTGAGATATAGCTCTCCTCACTTCCTTCTGAGCCCTCATCAGAATTGCATTGGGTATCCATAACTTTATCCAAAGTCTCATTAAGGCAGTGTAGGTTTTTACTATTAGGCACTTTAAAACTCTTCCAGCCTCTACCCAATACCCAATTCCAAAACCACTTTCACATTTTAAGTATTTGTTATGGGAATATCCCCACTTCTCAGTAGCAAATTCTCTTTTAGTTATCTAGTGCTGTTATAACAGAAATAGCACAAATGAGTGGCTTTAACAAAGAGATACCTATTTTC
>NW_006938342.1:1562-2074 GCF_000298275.1 Orycteropus afer afer | reverse complement strand
AAAAAAAAAAAAAAGAGAGAGAATGTGGAACAAGGGATATCATAGCTGCTGTCTGATGGATCTTGCCTCAAGGCAAAGAATACCAGAAAAATGTTTACTTGTGTTTTATTGACTATGCAAAGGCATTTGATTGTGTGGATCATGACTAATTGTGGATAGCATTAAGAAGAATAGGAATTCCGGAACACTTGATTGTACTCATGAGCAACCTGTATATTGACCAGGAGGCTGTCATTCAAACAGAACAGGGGGCAGTGCATGGTTTAAAATCAAGAAGGGAGTACGTCAGGGTTGTATCCTTTTCCCATACTTATTCAATCTATATGCTGACCAAATAATCCGAGAAGCTGGACTATATGAAGAAAACGTGGCATCAGGATTGGAGGAAGAATCAATAACAATCTGTGACATGCTCATAACACAACTTTGCTTGCTGAAAGTGAGAATGACTTGAGGCACTTACTGATGAAGATTGAAGAATACAGTCTGCAGTATGGATTACATCTCAATAT
>NW_006938342.1:0-672 GCF_000298275.1 Orycteropus afer afer | reverse complement strand
TTGTCAGTATGGATATCTGATTTCCCTTTCTTGCCTTATTGCCCTGGCTAAGACTTGCAGTACAATGTTAAACAGAACTGATGATAGAAGACATCTTTGTCTTTCCCATTTGCAAAGGGAATGAGAATTCATTGAGAAGAATGTTGGTTGTTGGTTTTGTATATTTGCCCTTTATTATATTGAAGAATTCCCTTCTATTCCTATTTTGCTGAGAGTTTTTATAAGGAATTGGTGTTGGATCTTATCAAATGGCTTTTCTGCATCGATTGATATGATCATGTGTTTTTTTCCTTTATTTAAGTTATGTAACTGATTATGTTTGTTTTTCTAATATTGAACCATCTTTGCATGTCTAGTATGAACCTTGTTCGGTCGTAATGTATTAATTTTTGATATGTGGTTCGAGTCTGTTGGCTAGGATTTTGTTGAAGATTTTATTTTTTTAATGGTGATTTGGGTGAAGGTTTACAAAGCAAGTTCACTTTCCATACAGCAGTTCACATATACTTTGTCTTATGTCATTGACCACAGTTTACCACAATGCAACAGCTCCCCTCCCACTTCATCCGCATAGTTACCTCTTCTCTGTGTCCATCCCTCCATGCACTCCTGCCCCCTTGAGCTGTCTCCATGTGCATAAACAGTCCTTCTTTCTCCCATGATTGTTCTCTC
>NW_006938341.1:1926-2534 GCF_000298275.1 Orycteropus afer afer | reverse complement strand
TTTGACAACTTCAATCTTTTCTCCTTTTATCGTGATGCTGCTTATTGGTCCAGTTGTGAGGATTTTTGTTTTCTTTATATTGAGGTGTAATCCGTACTGCAGACTGTAGTCATCAATCTTCATCAGTGAGTGTTTCAAGTCATCCTCACTTGCAGGCAGGAAAGCTGTGTCGTCTGCATAACGTAGGTTGTTAATGAGTCTTCTTTCAATTCCGATGACATGTTCTTCTTCATCTAGTCCAGCTTCTCAGATTATTTGTTTAACATACAGATTGAATAAGTATGGTGAAAGGATAAAACCCTGACACACTCCCTTCTTGATTTTTAACCATGCAGTGTCCCCTTGTTCTGTTCGAATGAACGCCTCCTTGTCTATGTACAAGTTCCTCATGAGCACAATTAAATGTTCTGCAATTCGCATTCTTCTCAAGGTTATCCATAATTTGTTATGATCCACACAATTGAATGCTTTTTCATAGTCAATAAAACAAGTAAACATCTTTCTGGTATTCTTTGCTTTGATTCAAGAACCATCTGACATCAGCAATGATATCCCTCATTCCACATCCTCTTCTGAACTGAATCCTACATTATAGTGGTGGAGGCAGA
>NW_006938341.1:0-686 GCF_000298275.1 Orycteropus afer afer | reverse complement strand
TGCTGGTCCCCTTTTTTGATGTGAAGGTTTATCATTTTTCTTTGAGGTTACCCTGTGATTTATAGTTTTCTTCCCAAGTTTCGAACAGTCCCTTCTATCTTGTACTTGTCTTGACTTCCCTACGATCTAGAAGTTCTGTAATGACACACTTTTTTCCCTCTTTTTGGTGTGCAGTTGTCCTCATTTGTCAATTGATGTCTCTGTTTCCCTGTTTACAATCTTGTAGGCTTAATTTACTTTGGATACTTCCATAGCTGGGTTGGTTTCTGGGCTATGTCATCACGTGTGTTAATGGTCAGTTGTTGTTGGCTGTTGTTGCATCTCTGTCCAAAGGGCTCCCTTTAGCATGTCATGTAAGGTTGGTCTTGTTTTAACAAATTCCCTTAATTTCTGCTTATCTGGAATTGTCCTAATTTCACCATCATATTTAAGGGACAATTTTGCTGGGTACATAATTCTTGGTTGGAAATTTTTCTCTTTCAGTGTTTTATGTATACCATCCTATTGACTTCTCACCTCCATAGTTTCTGTTGAGAAATCCAAGCTTAGTCTTATCAGTTGCCCCTTGTAGGTAACTTTTTGTTTTTCCCATGCTGCTTTCATGATTCTTTCTTTGTCTTTGGTTTTGGTGAGTTTGATGATGATATGTGTTGGTGATTTTCTTTTGGGGTCTATCCTGTTTGGGG
>NW_006938340.1:0-1585 GCF_000298275.1 Orycteropus afer afer | reverse complement strand
TGGCCACACAGAGAGCATGCCATGGGGAGAGAGGTGGGTGCAAAATTCTGCCCTCCTTTTCTCTTAAACTCCCAGTTGGTCAAGGAAGAAGAGAGGAACATTTTTGTCTTAAATCTTTCCTGATATTGCTAACAATAAAAGCAAAAATATTGACAGATGACATTCATTTGTTGTGAGTTTCCACTGAGTCGATGTGAGTCATGGTGGCCCCAGGTATGACAGAGCAAGGTGTGTGTGGTCCTGTGCCATCTTCACAATTGCTGGTGTGCTCAGATTCACTGGTGTGGCCACTGTGTATTCTGAGTGCCTTCCGACCTAGAGGCTCACTTCCCAGCATTATGTTGGACAATGTTCTGTTGTGATCAAAGGCTCCTCACTGGCTAATTCTCAGAAGTAGATCACCAGGCCTTTCTTCCTGGTCTGTCTTAATCTGGAAACTCTGCTGAAACCTGTCCACCATGAGTGACCCTGCTGGTATTTGAAATAACCATGGTATAGTGTCCAGCATCATAGCAACATTCAAGCCATCACAGTATGGCAATCTGACAGATTGTTGTTGCTGTTGTTAGGTGCCATCGAGTTGGCTTTGACTCACAGCAACTCTATGTACAACAGAACGAAACACTGCTTGGTCCTGTGCCAGCCTCACAATCCTTGCTATACCTGAGCCCATCACTGCAACCACTGTGTCAATCCATCGTGTTGAGGGCCTTCCCCTTTTTCATTGACTCTCCACTTTACCAAGCATGATGTGTTTCTCCAGAGAGATGCTTACAACTCATGGTGACCTTAATGCACAATAGGATGGAACACAGCCTTCTTTGTGTCATCCTCACAATCTTTGCTGTGCTTGAGCCCACTGTCTCAGCCACTGTGTCACTCTATCTCATTGAAGGTCTTCTTCCCCTTTGTCACTGACTCTCCACTTTACCAAGCATGATGTGTTTCTCCAGAGAGATGCTTACAACTCATGGTGACCTTATGCACAATAGGATGGAACCCAGCCTTCTTTGTGTCATCCTCACAATCTTTGCTGTGCTTGAGCCCACTGTCTCAGCCACTGTGTCAGTCTGTCTCATTGAGGGTCTTCCCCTTTCTCGCTGACCCTCTACCTCACCACATCTTTCCTTCTTTTATTTTTTGTTTTCAAAATAGAGTGTATTTCTGTAGCAAAGAATGAAAGTATGACAGTGAACATAGACACGTGGAAAAAATATTCAAAATATGTAACAGTCATTTTTAGAACACAGTCAGTTAATGGAAGATGAAGAAAACCCAGAGACTATGCTCAATCCTATTTGAAGGCCCACTAGCATTTTAGAAGTTATCCGTGAGACGGGGGAAAACACAGCTGCATGCACTTTTAACTAATAGCTACAATTCAAACGTAGATGGGCTCCCCAGCATTCCCCAAAAGTGCAGCTCTCCCCAGAAGTCATAGCCCTGAACCCCCAGACTGGATCAGACCCTCTGAGTACCCATCCTTCTTCTTCATCGGGCTGCAGCTTATGAGCAACATCTTTGTGTGTGGTTACTTGATTTGTGACAGTTTCCTCCACTGGATATTAACTTCACAAAGGGGCAG
>NW_006938339.1:1497-2308 GCF_000298275.1 Orycteropus afer afer | reverse complement strand
GATAATCCTGGACCCCTGAGCCTTGAAGGGAAGGATATAGAAGTGGACTAAACCCCAACTAGGAGAAGAATTTGCGTGAAAATACCAAAAAAGGAGACATACGGAGCTGCAGTCCTGAGCGATCTTGACAGCACAGACAGCTTAGAGATTCCCAAGTGGTGGTAGGACCCAAGAATTAACCTAAAAATCAGCCCCACTAGCCAGGGACTGCATGGAGGACTGTGAATGGTGGTTGGGGAATAAACAGAGAAGGTGAAGAGAAAGGTGGGCTGAGCTGTGGACTTGTGCCGGTCCAGAGAGCACCACCATTTTGAAGGTTTAAAAGTGGATTGACTATTTTGGATATTTAAAGAGACAACGCTCTCACAGATTCCTGTGAGAACACGTTCTGCTTTCCAGCAATCCCAAGGACACTCCGGATTCGCAAGAGTGCAAAGGTACGACATTCCTCTTGTAACTCTTATACCCCACACCCACTTGGTGAATGGAGGTGTGGCCATTCCCCACTACCACCTACCTTCTGGGCCCACAGGAACTCCATCAGAGTCTGTGTGCTCAGACGGAGCCTGGGTGCCCTGCCCTGTCCTCCACCGATTCTTTTTTTCTCTCTCTCTCCCTTTTTTTTAATTATTATTTTTTTTCTTTTTCACTTTCTTTTTCTGGTGATTAGTTTGCTTGTATTTGTCTGTTTTAAAACAACTATTATTATTAATACTTTTGTCCTGTTTATTATTATTATTAATCTTCCCCTCCCAGGTCCTAGTTTTTAGCATTTTTTCTTTTCCCTGGTCCTGTTTGATTTTTTTTTTTT
>NW_006938339.1:0-452 GCF_000298275.1 Orycteropus afer afer | reverse complement strand
CATCAAAAGTAATAACTTACATGTCATTGGAATTCCAGAAAAGGAAGAGAAAAACAAAACCACTGAGAAAATTGTCCAGGATTTTCTGGAGGAGAACTTCCTTGAAATGATGAAAGATGAGAATATATCCATTCAGGAAGTCCAACAAACCCCAAACAGGATAGACCCCATAAGAAAATCACCAAGACACATAATCATCAAACTCATGAAAACCAAAGACAAAGACAGAATCCTGAAAGCAGCATGGGAAAAACAAAAAGTTACCTACAAAGGACAGTCATTAAGAATAAGCTCTGATTTCTCAGCAGAAACCATGCAAGGGAGAAGGAAATGGGATGGTATATATAAAACCCTGAAAGAATAATTTTCAACCAAGAATTATATACCCAGCAAAATTGTCCCTCAAATATGATGGTGAAATTAGGAGATTTCCAGATAAGCAGAAACTAAGG
>NW_006938338.1:1096-2106 GCF_000298275.1 Orycteropus afer afer | reverse complement strand
AGTTTGAGAAACATAATTTGACCCACAGTCTAGGGATCTAAACAGACATATACACAAATCCACATATATATAAAGTGTATTGACCAATATGTAAGGATTCTACCAAATAATATCCAGGAGGAGAGATTACAGTAAAAAAATCTTTTATTTTACTCAAATCTTTTTTTAAAAATAAAATGGTTACCAACGTAAAGCAAGCAACAAAAGAATAGACGTCTACACTGAATTTAATTTTGCCAAGGAAAGAAAAATTCACAAAGATGCAACATTATTTCACTGCCTGTAAGATGGGAAAACAGAAGTGTCAAATGACATAAAGGCCTAAGATCAAACTGAACCTTGGGGAAAATACATAAAGAACTCCTACACAATTGTTGCTATTGTTATGTGCCATCAAGTCGGACCCAACTCATAGCGACCACTCCTTGGGTTTCCAAGGCAGTATCACTGCGGAAGTAGATTGTCTAACCTTCCTTTCCGGGAGTGGCTGGGGGGTTTGAACCACCAGCCTCCTGGTTAGCAGTCAAGTGCCTTAGGCACTACGCTACCAGAGCTCCCCCCCTACACAATTGCCGTTGAGAAAACCTTCACTGCCATCAAGTCAATTCCAACTCCTAGCGACCCCCACTGGGTTTCCAAGGCTGTAAATCCTTACAGAAGCAGACTGCCTCACTTTTTTTCCACTGAGCAGCTGATGGGTTCGAACCACTGATCTTTTGGTTAGCAGCCTAATGCCTTAACCAGCACACCACCAGAGCTCCTTAAGAAAACACAATCAGTTGAAAATGGGGAAAAGATTTGAATAGGCACTTCACAAAAGACAGCCAAATGGCCAACAGGCATATGGAAAAAGTTCTCTATTTCATCAATCATCAAGGAAATGCAAATTAAAACCACACTGAAAACTGAAACAGAAAAGAACCAAACTCCCGACAATACCAAGTGTTAGTATGGATGTAGAAAACTGCAACACATCGTGCTCTCCTAGCACGAGTATAACCACTTTGGAG
>NW_006938338.1:0-436 GCF_000298275.1 Orycteropus afer afer | reverse complement strand
GAGGAGTCACTATGAGTCGGATCCCACTAGCCGGTGGTGCGTGAGTATTCTGCCCAGAAGGCTAAATGCTTTCTATGCACTGTTGTTGTATACAGGCACAATGGGATTGGACAGTTGTGACCTACAGGGTTTTCATTTGCTGATTTTTGGGGAAACAGATCGCCAAGCCTTTCTTTCTAGTCTGCAAGCTGTACTGAAACCTATTCAGCATTAGAGTAACACAAACACCTCCATGAGGCACTGAGGGACAGGTAGTAGCTAGACATGCTATGCACTGACCAAGAATCAAATCTAGGTCTCCCACATGGTAGTATCAACATTTTATGCATGAGAAATAGGCTTAATTAGAGAGAATTAACTTGCTCATTTATCTGAATCCAGAACTCAGGATCCTAAACACTGCACTGGTAAGCATAGTGGCTAAGTCACTTGCCTG
>NW_006938337.1:916-2276 GCF_000298275.1 Orycteropus afer afer | reverse complement strand
GGGGGAGGCCTTCAGGGGGATGGATTGATACAGTGGCTGCGATGATGGGCTCGAGTATAGCAGGGATTGTGGGGCTGGCACGGGATCGGGCAGTGTTTTGTTCTGCTGTGCATGGGGTCGCTATGAGTCGGAAACGACTCGACGGCACTTAGCAACAACAACAACACTTTTAATTTCAAATTTTAAGAGGATAGTCATGATACTAAACACTTGAGAACTTCTATTCTAGAAAATCGTAGTTATAAATTGGAATTGGAACTGGAACATGAATTGAACAGTATAAATGTATCCAACGTTCCACTAGCCTTATGTTTACATAGGCTACTTATACTTAATCCCGTGTCATTGAATATAAAACCCCTGTGGTTTTATTCCTCTTTTGTTTTTTCTCCCCGTAATCTTTAGGAGGAACTCAGTGAAGCTGCTGGAATTTAATCTGTGTATACTGTCTTTCTCTCCATAGAGTATCAGTTCTACTTCCTACTGATATAAATAATGAGAATTTGGTTTTAGAGCCAACCTGTTAGAGTGTGCATTCTTGTACTTAAGGAAGTGAAAATTTGTTTTTAGAGAGGGAAAAAGCTAAGGTAGTACAATGGTTTGTGGCCTAAACAGATACATACTTGTGATAGTAAAATTTCTCTGTAGGAGTATTTTAGGAAAAAGCAAAAAGGCTTCTTAAACCAAACTTAAACCACTGCCAGTGAGTCGATTCCAGCTCACAGTGACCCTGTAGGACAGAATGGAACTGCCCCATATAGTTTCCAAGACAGTAAATCCTTACAGAAGCACACTGCCTCTGTTGTGCCCAGGTTATGAAGGAGATGCTCGGAGAGGAATATGCCAACACACGACAATGCAAATGCAATAGGAAAGTTTATTATCTAACTTAAGTTAGGGTCTTTGCCCTTACCAGGTCAGTGGCTTAAGCAAAAGACCCCGTGCTCCTGTATTCTCACAAATTCATGGAACAATATGGGGAGGGGCAGCACCAGGGCAAGAGGGTACAGATGATTGGTTGTTGCTAACGGATTTAGGGCAGTGATCTAAGATGTTGGGGGACATAAAAGAAACCCCCCGGCTCCAAAGTTCACTTAGGAAAATATTATCTAGAGAGGATGCGGCTCAGGTATGTGGGAGACTTTCAGGAGTTGAGCAAATCTCCAGTACGTGCTGAATCCGGATGGCTTTTGTGATGCGTGCTGAGTTCGGAGGAAGTTCCTTGATACCTGCTGAGACTGGAGGGCAGATAAAGGCCCTAAAGAGTCCAAAAGTTCTGTTAGTAATGCTGACACTAAAAGGTTTCTGGTTAAAGATTTTCCTGGAGGCTACTAGAGCTCTCAGACTCACACCTCATCTT
>NW_006938337.1:0-786 GCF_000298275.1 Orycteropus afer afer | reverse complement strand
TTGAACCACCAGCCGTCTGGTTAGCAGGCAAGTGTCTTAGCCACTATGCTACCAGCTTTTGTTTAGCAGTCAAAATACTTTAGCATTGCATGACCAGAACTCCTTAAAGGCTCTTTAAACCAAATGAAAGTCACTGCCAGCGAGTCAATTCCAAGGCAGTAAATCTTTACGGAACTAGATTTCCCCATCTTCCTTCCATTGAGTGGCTGGTGGGTTTGAACCACCTATATTCTGGTTACCAGTGAAATGCCTTCAACACTGCATCACCATAGCTCCTTTAAAGGCTCATTTAGAAAAATAATAAATAAATAAAGCTCACTGCCATCCAGTCGATTTTGATCCATAGCGACCCCTCCTTGGGTTTCTGAGGCAGTATCTCTACAGAAGTAGATTGCCCAGCCTTCCTTCTGTGAAGTGGCTGGTGGGTTTGAACCACTAACTTTGTGGTTAGCAGTCAAATGCGTTAGGCACTACACCGCTAGAGATTAGAGGGGCAATAATGAAAAAAGGAAATTGAGAAACACTGTGTTAATGGTTCCTATTTAGAGCATGATCATTTACCCATTCTTTTGCTTGTATTTCTCCTATCCCAGGTGTGCTGAGATACATACTATATAGTAAAGACTGTAACAACAAATATTTTTTTTTGTTGTTTTTTTGTAATATCTTTTATTTATTTATTGTGATTTGAGTGAAGATTTACAGAGCAAATTCACTTTCCATACAGCAGTTCACATATATTTTGTCTCATGTCATTGACCACAGTTCACCACAATGCAACAGCTC
>NW_006938336.1:1399-2425 GCF_000298275.1 Orycteropus afer afer | reverse complement strand
AATTACCTCCCAAGAACCCAAAGTTAGATGTAAATTCTTGTTTTACACTTATAGGAATTGAGGTTCTTAGAAATTTAGTAAGTTGCCGAAGGCTATTCAGTTAATCAGTGGCCAAGCTGGATTTCAAACGTAGGTCCATCCAACTAAGAGTCCATGATGCTTCCATCAGAGATGCCTGCCTCCTTCAGAGGTGAATGGAATCTTCCACACTCTGTCTCGTGTCTGTGTGCTGAGGAGAGCAGCGGTCTCATCCTTTGCAGTGAGACCTCTTCAGATTGGAGGTTGATAAGCAGCAGCACGGAGTTAGCACATGGTCCTGTGTAGTGCACAGGGTAGGGGGTGGTCAGCAAGCAGGGTCTCTAAGCCTATAGCCAGTCCCAAGCTCTACACATTTGAGCAATTAATCTCAAAAGTTGATGAAAACATGATTCTAATGTAAGCCAAGTGTCAAAAGGAGGAGCACTCAAATGGAAGAACATGCTGATGCAGAAAATAGTTGTGCATTCAAGTTTAAATAGCTTAAAATTTGCAGGATTCTCATTTAGTTCCATGCCTTTCCCATGCTCCTCCACATACCCCCACCACTCCCCCAGATCTTTGAAAGAGAAAGAACCTTTATTACTGATGTTGTTGTTGTTGCTATGTGTCGATACTACTTTTTAAATATCCTTTTTTAAAACTCTGTATGTACTATATATGTAAAATAGGGAAAGAAACAAACCTAAGGTTCTAATGTCTCTTTGATTAACTAGTTATGTGATTGAAGACAACCCTTTCTCTATGCCTTAGTTTTTCCAACTATAAAATAAAAATATTTGGGCTACAGATTTTTTATACATGATCCTACTTTAAAACTATCTCTCTGGAACAAGTGTTTCCTTCTTCTGGGCTTTTTTTCTTCAGATTGACCTTACTACCACCCATACTATTAATCACTTTCTTCTCTTACAAGCCCACATGGTTCTCTCTGTTCATATGATCTTCCTAATTAGTTAAGGTACAGGTTCATTTCCTTCACAGCACCTA
>NW_006938336.1:0-924 GCF_000298275.1 Orycteropus afer afer | reverse complement strand
GGGTTGAACCTAACAGCTCTGTGGGAGAAAGAGCTGGTGATCTGCTTCTACAAGATCATAGCCTAGAAAACCCTATGGGGCAGTTCTAGTCTGTCACGTGGTGTTGCTATGAGTCAAATGTCAACTTACTGCGCCCAACAACAACATCATTGTTTAGGGGGCCAGACATTGTATTCATTATCTCATCAACTCATCACATCACCTCTATTCAGAAAGTATCATGTTTTTTGTGGATGAAAACACTGAGGCTCAAAAAGGTCACAGTGTTGTAATGTTAGATCCTGGACCCAAACCATGTCTAAGGCACTTGGAGCCTGAGCACTTCATCCCTGCAATATCCAACTTTTTGATCTTCAGTGACTGGATAGTGGGCCAGACACATAATAAGTCAGGATGTATGTATTGAATTTAGTCCCTACATAACAAATGTAAGAGCTGGCAGATGGAGATCAGTACTTACAAATCAGAAACTTCAATAAACCAATCAAACCCAATGTTGTTGATTTCAACTCATAGAAACACAATAGGACAGAGTATAAGTACCCCACATGTTTCCAAGGCTGTAATCTTTACAGAAGCAGACCACCATATATTTCTCCATTAAATGGTTAATGAGTTTAAAATGCCAACTTTTTAGTTAGCAGGCAAGTGTTTTAACCATGACACTATCAGGGCTCCCGCAGGAACTCCAGTGGCCCGGTTGAATTCTGAAGGCTGGAGCCAAGATTGGTAGCATATAAAATCTTTTCCTAACAATTTCTAACAATGAGATTTATTCTCATGTGTGCGAAGCATTCAACAGAGATCCTTTCTTCTACTACACTATATGAGGTATGGCTTCAAATTTTTCTCAAAATGCATGTTGTTAATTAGGATACTTTATGTGGGTTGCCAAGCTTCAAAGAATTAAAAGGGGATTTGTAC
>NW_006938335.1:1286-1844 GCF_000298275.1 Orycteropus afer afer | reverse complement strand
GGAGGGTCGATGAAAGAGGGGGAGGCCTTCAACGAGATGGATTGACACGGTGGCTGCGATGATGGGCTCGAGTATAGCAGGGATTGTGGGGCTGGTGCGGGATTGGGCAGTGTTTCGTTCTGCTGTGCATGAGGTCGCTATGAGTCGGAAACGACTCGACGGCACTTAACAACAACAACAACAATGGCTAATGATCGTGAGCATTTCTTCATATGTTTTTGGCCACCTGAATATCCTCCTTGATGAAGTGTCTATTCATGTCTTCTGCCCATTTTTTAATTGGACTATTTGTTCTTGTTGTTCAGGTATTAAAGTTTTGTATAAATTTCTAGAAATAACTCCTTTGTCAGATATGTCATTGCCAAATATTTTTTCCCAGTCTGTACATTCTCTTTTGACTCTTCTGGGGAGTCTTTGGAAGAACATAAAAATTGAATTTTGAAAAGGTACCATTCATCTAGTTTCTCTTCTGCTGTTTTTACATTTTTAGTTATGCTTGATAGTCTATTTATGCCATGTATTAGGGCACTTAAATGTGCTCCTAGTTTTTCCTTGAGG
>NW_006938335.1:0-537 GCF_000298275.1 Orycteropus afer afer | reverse complement strand
ATGCTAAATCTCTCAGTTAGTTCCAGTAGATTTTTTATTGAGTCTCTTGGGTTTTCTAGGTATAGGATCGTATCATCAGCAAATAGGGATAGTTTGACTTCTTCCATACCAATTTGGATGCCTTTGATTTAGCTTTCTTGCCTTATTGCCCTGGCTAGGACATCTAATACAGTATTGAATAGAAGTGGTGATAAGGGCATCGTTGTGTAGTTCCTGTTTGCAAATGGAATGGGTTTAGTCTCTCTCCATTAAGAATAATGTTGGAGAGATCCAGCAAGATGGCGGACTAGGCAGAAAGACTGCACAGACCCTCTTCAACAACAAAAAGGGAAACCAGTTAACACAGACACAGAAGATAACCCTGGACCCCTGAGCCTTGAAGGGAAGGATACAAAAGTGGAGTAAACCCCAACTAGCAGAAGAATTTGCATAAAAATACTAAAAAGGTATAGAAGTGGATTAAACCCCAACTAGCAGAAGAATTTGCATGCAAATACCAAAAAAGGAGACAGACAGCTGCGGTCTGGCAGTGATCCT
>NW_006938334.1:2268-2967 GCF_000298275.1 Orycteropus afer afer | reverse complement strand
TCTGACATCCATTTTGGTCTTTTCTTCCTTTCCTGTCTTTTTAATGACCTTTTGCTTTCTTCATGGATGATGTTCTTGATGTCATCCCACAATTTGTCTGGTCTTCTGTCACTGGTATTCAATGGTTTCTAAATTAAGGTAGGATATAATTAAGGTCATGTTTTGGCTCTTGTGGACATGTTTCAATTTTCTTCAGTTTCAACTTGAAGTTCCATGTGAGTAATTGATGGTCTGTTTCTTGTTATGATGGAATATACTGAGCTTCTCCTTTGCCTCCCTCTACAGATGTAGTAGATTTGATTCATGCATATTCCATCTAGCAAGGTCTACATGTATAGCTGCCATTTATGTTGTTGAGAAAAGGTCTTTGCAATGAATAAGTTATTGGTCTTGCAAAATTCTATCATGTGATCTCCAGGTCATTTCTTTAATCACCAAGACCATATTTTCCAACTACTGATGATTCCTCTTTGTTTCCAACTTTCACATTCCAATCACAAGTAAGTATCAATACATTTTGACTGCATGTTTGGTCAATTTCAGACTGCAGAAATTGGTTTTTAAAAAAATGAAGTTGGGGAGAGATCCGGCAAGATAGCGGACCAGGCAGAAAGACTGCACAGACCCTCTTCAACAAAGAAAAGGGAAAACAATTAACACAGATGCAGAAGATAATCCTGGACCCCTGAGCCTTGAAGG
>NW_006938334.1:0-618 GCF_000298275.1 Orycteropus afer afer | reverse complement strand
GGGTTTGACTCGACGGCACATAACAACAACAACAACAACCCTGTTCCTTGATTTTCTTTTTGCATTTTTCCCTTTTTTTTCATTTATTATTCTCCTTCTCTACTTTTTTTTTTCTTAGTGCCCTATCCTGAGATATTGCAAGTTATCTTGTTTTTTTCTTCTTTTTTTTCCCCCTTTTTGCTTCTTTTGGTTACTGCTCCTGTGTGATTACATGGTGGGTTTTTCGTCCATGGGCTTTTGGTTTTTTTGATGGTTATTCAATTGTAATTTGTGTCTGATTGAGTGGGAGACAACAACAGTCCCCATAAGACACAACTACACCCACACCTCCTGCAACTTCACCTACTGAGCGAGAGCCACTGCCTCCTTCTCCAGCAATGGGCCAACAATAAGAAACCACCAAGAAGAGCCTGAATCACCCTTGGCTGCTCTTCACAAACAGTTAGCAGAGATCTAAATGCAACAACGCCATGATGCCTCGGAGACAACAGACCATCACAGTCCACACAAAGAAGCAAGATAAAGTGATAGAAACAAGGAAGCAGGATACAGACCGAGAACACATCCCTGAGGAAGAAGCAGCATTGGAACTCTCTGATAAGGAATTCAAAAGAATTA
>NW_006938333.1:1836-2326 GCF_000298275.1 Orycteropus afer afer | reverse complement strand
CTAAGGAAAATAATATGATCATATCAATTGATGAAGGAAAGACATTTGATTAAATCCAACACCCATTCCTGATAAAAACTCTCAGAAAAATAATAAAAGGACAATTCCTCAACATAATAAAGGACATGTACACAAAACCAACAGCCAAAATTATTCTCAATAGAGTGGGACTGAAGACATTGCCCTTGTGAAAAGGACCAAGACAAGGATGCCCTCTATATCTATTTTATTTAATATTTTACTGGCTGTCCTAGCCAGGACAATGAGCCAAGAAAGGGAAATCAAAGGCATCCAAATTGGTAAGGAGGAAGTAAATCTATCCATATTGCTGATGATATGATCCTGTACAGAGAAAACCCAAGAGACTCATCTAGAAAAGTACTGGAACTTATTGAAATATTCTGCATAGTGGTAGGATACAAGATCAACATACAAATATTGGTTGGATTCCTCTACAATAGTAAAGAAGTCTCTGAAAAGGAAATCAATA
>NW_006938333.1:0-1170 GCF_000298275.1 Orycteropus afer afer | reverse complement strand
TTCATCAATGAAAAAATAGGGCTAAATGTAGGGGCCCTTTGGTTTTTTGGCTTAATTTATGGCATAAATAGATCATCAAACATAACACATAACACAAACAGAAGAAGATAAAATAGGTTATTGTGACCTATTTCTAGTTACCTAGTGCTGCTCTGACAAGAATATAGCACAAATGGGATGGCTTGAGGAAACAGGAGTTTATTCTCTTACAGTTCAAGAGGCTAGAAGCCTGAGTTCAAAGTACCAGGCTCTAGAGATTGGGGGAAAGCCCCTCAACCTTGGGCTTCAGCTCTGCCTCTTGCTTCTGGCCCACTGAAGCTAGAGGAATTGCTTCACTCAGGCAGCTACTGGCAGCTAAGGCTAGCAAGCCCAAGGTTGACAAATAAAATGGCACAGTCCCAATGTTACCAAACCACAGGGCAGGCCTTTAATTCATGTCTCAAGGTCAACAGAGCATGGCAGGCTACATGCAGGGTCCAAGTGTGCCATAACTAGAGACCATTCCCAAAGCTTTTCTCACATACGGGAAGCAGACTACATCCCTATAGCAGCTATTCAGCTGCTTGTGGTAGGTCTCACCATGGAGTTGATTGCCAGTCTCATCATGTGGAATAACTACCAGCAGCTGCCCAGCCACTCAACCAGGCCCAGCCAAGTTGACACACAAACTTAACCACCACAGTGACATTCCAAAAATTAAATTCTTATGTGCATCAAAAGATTTATCCAAATGAGTAAAAAGAGAACCTACAGATTAGGAAAACATATTCAGCAATGATATACCTGACAAACGACTTTCCTCTAAAATTTATAGAAATCTCTAACCCTTCCAGATTAAAACACAAACAATTCAAATTAAAAACAAATAATTTGTACATATACAAAAGATTATTAGTGGTTACCATGAGTAGAAACAACTAATAATCTTTCGTATATGTACATATACAGATTTATTTCAACCTATCTAGGAATTTACACCCCCATCTCCTCTGATTCCTGGTGACCAACAAAGTAAGCTCCCTTCCATGGATAAACCTTTCCTTGGCTTTTTACAGTAGTGGACTAATATAATTTTAACCTTCTGTGATTAACTTATTTCACTCAGTATAAGGTCCTCCAAGTTCATCCACGTTATGTGGTATGTTGTAGATTCTATACCATGGGTAGAAC
>NW_006938332.1:1208-2281 GCF_000298275.1 Orycteropus afer afer | reverse complement strand
ATGGTATTGAAGAAAGAAGTTGAAGTTGCACTTAAGGAATTGGTGAAAAGCAAAGGTCTGGGAATTGATGGAATACCATTGAGATGTTTCAACAAATGAAAACTTCACCAGAAGCACTTATTCTTCTATACCAAGAAATCTGGAAGACAGTTACCTGGCTAACTGACTGGAAGAGATCCATATTTATATCCATTCCAAGGAAAGGTGATCCCCCAGAATGTGGAAATTTTCAAACAATATAATTAACATTACATACAAGTAAACTTTTGCTGAAGATAATTCAAAAATCGTTGCAGCTGTATATCAACAGGGAAATTCCAGAAATACAAGCTGGATGCCAAAGAGGATGTGGAGCAAGGGATATCACTGTTGATGGAGGGTGAATCTTGGCTGAAAGCAATGAATACCAGAAAGATATTTAGCTTGATTATGCAAAAGCGTTTGATTGTGTGGATCATAACAAACTGTGGATAACATTGAGAAGAATGGGAATTCCATAACACTTAATTGTGCTGATGAGGGAGGGAACTGTACGTAGACCAGGATGCTACGATGCTGTCATTTGAACAGAACAAGAGGATACTGCATGGTTTAAAATCAGGAATGGTGTGTGTCAGGGTTGTATCATTTTACCATACTTATACAGTCTGTACGCTGAGCAATTATTCTGCGAAACTGGACTATAGAAGAAGAATGTGGCAACAGGATTGGAGGAAGACTTATCAAATACCTGCAATATGCAGATGATACAACCTTTCTTACTGGAAGTGAAGAAGACTTGAAGCCCTTACTGGTGAAAATTGAAAATTACAATCAGCATTATGGACATCAACACTAAAACCAAATCAGAAATAGATGCTCAAAATAAGACCATAAAACATTGTACACTAAAAATCAAGGAAACCAATCTGCACATGACAACAGCAACTAACCAAGTAGAGGGGATAAAAGTTCTAGGTACAAACTTCCAAATGGAAAGGAAAACAGGACAATGTTCTCATGGAACAGACTGCTCCAAAAATACAGAGACAAGAATTCACTACAAAGTAACCACAGAGAAAATTAAAAATCTT
>NW_006938332.1:0-673 GCF_000298275.1 Orycteropus afer afer | reverse complement strand
AGTAACCAAAAAAGAGCAGGAGTGGCAATATTAATTTCTTATAAAATAGACTTCAAGGTGAAAAACAACATAAGAGACAAAGAAGGACACTATAGGATGCTGAAAGGGTCAATTGACAAAGAAGACATTACGATAATAAATATCTATGCACCAAATGAAAGTGCTCCAGAATACATGAGGCAAATATTAATTGAATTAAAAGGGACAACAGACAACTCTAAAACAGTAGTAGGAGACTTTAACAGACCGCTTTCAAGGAGGGTCAGATCTACTTGAAAACAACAAAGAAACAGAAGAACTCAACAACACAATCAACCAACTCGACTTCATAGACATATACAGAGCATTCCACCTAATAAAAGCACAATTCACTTTCTTCTCCAGTGCACATGGGTCCTTCTCCAGAATAGAGCATGTGTTAGGACATAAAACTAGCCTCAAAAAATTCAAAAGCATTGAAATACTACAAAGCATCTTCTCAGACCACAATGCAATAAAATTAGAAGTTAATAATAGGAAGATTGAGGAGAAAACATCAAACATATGGAAGCTGAACAGCACCCTGCTCAGAAACTACTGGTAATAGATAAAATAAAAAGTGAAATAATAAACATTCCTAGAAACAAATGAGAATGAAGATACATCGTACCAAAACCTATGGGACAAACTGAAA
>NW_006938331.1:2949-3473 GCF_000298275.1 Orycteropus afer afer | reverse complement strand
ATCTCAGCACAGAAAATCATACAGAATAAAGAAATCAGGAACACCATGAAGAAACACATAACAAAATGACATGAATGGATTCATATTTGTCAATAATTACACTGAAGGTAAATGGATTAAGTGCACTACTCAAGAGATGGAGAGTTGCAACATGACACAGTAATATACTGTCTACAAGAGACTTACATCAGACACAAAGACTAAAATAGACTAAAAATCAGAGGTTGGAAAAAGATATATGAAGCAAATGGCAACCAAAAAAGGGCAGAAGTGGCAATATTAATTTCTTATAAAACAGACTTTGAGACAAAAACGGCCATAAGGGACAAGGAAAGACATTATGTAATAAATAAAAGAACAATTGAACAAGAAAACATAACAATAAATATCCATGCATGTAATGAAAGAACCCCAAAATAAGTTAAACAGACTTTAGCAGAATGAAAAAGACAAATAGATGACTCTACAGTATTAATAGGAGATTTTAATACACCACTTTCAATAAAAAGATAGAACAACTGGAA
>NW_006938331.1:0-624 GCF_000298275.1 Orycteropus afer afer | reverse complement strand
GAAGGAAGAAGTCAAAGCTGCACTGAAGAAATTGGTGAAGAACAAGGATCCAGGAATTGATGGAATACCCATTGAGATGTTTCAAAAAACGACTCGCCTGATGGAGGCACTCACTAGGCTATGCTAAGAGATTTTGAAGAGAGCTACCTGGCCAACTGACTGGAGGAGATCCATAGTTGTGCCCACTTCAAAGAAAGGTGATCCCACAGAATATGGAAATTGTCAAACAATATCATTAATATCACATGCAAGTAAAATCTTACTGAAGATATTTCAAAAACAGTTGCAACAATATATTGACGGAAAGCTTCCAGAAATGCAAGTTGGATTCAGAAGAGGATGTGGAATGAGGGATATCATTGCTCATGTCATATGGATCTTAGCTAAAATTAAAGAATGCCAGAAGGATGTTACTTATGTTTTATTGACTATGCAAAAGCATTCGATTTTGTGGATTATAACAAATTATGGGCAGCATTGAAAAGAATGGGAATTCCAGAACACTTGATTGTACTCCTAAGGAACCTGGACATAGATCTGGAGGCTGTCATTCAAACAGAATAAGGGGCTACTGCATAGTTCAAAATAAAAAAGGGAGTGCATCAAGGTTGTATCCTTTCACCA
>NW_006938330.1:1644-2113 GCF_000298275.1 Orycteropus afer afer | reverse complement strand
CCCTCTTTTTGTTTGTAGTTGTCCTCACTTGCCAATTGATGTCTCTGGTTCCCTGTTTACAATTTTGTAAGCTCATTTTATTTTGGATATGTCCACAGCTGTAGTTTCTGGGTTGTGTCATTTTGTTTTTCCTGTGCTGCTTTCAGGATTCTGTCTTTGCCTTTGGTTTTGGTGAGTTTGATGATAATATGTCTTGGTGATTTTCTTTTGGGGTCTATTCTGTTTGGGGTTCGTTAGACTTCCTGAATTGATATATTCTCATCTTTTATCATTTCAGGGAAGTTCTCCTCCAGCAAATCTTGGACAATTTTCTCAGTCGTTTTGTTTTTCTCTTCCTGTTCTGGAATTCCAATGACATAAATTATTCCTTTTGATGGTATCCCACATGAACCTTAGGCTTTCTTCTTTTTGTTTTAATTTTTTTTTCTGATTGATCCCTTTCCAAAGAACTATTCAGGTATTTGTCTTC
>NW_006938330.1:0-1058 GCF_000298275.1 Orycteropus afer afer | reverse complement strand
TGTAATCACATAGGAACAGTAACCAAAAAAAGAAAAAAGGGAAAAAAAAAGAAGAAAAAACAAGAAAAACTGCAATATCTGGGGATAGGGCACTAAAAAAAAAAAGTAGGGAAGGAGAATAATAAATGAAGAGAAAAGAATGGGAAAAATGCAAAAAGAAAAACAAGTAATGGGGTTAATTATAAGAAAAAGGGGGAACAGAAAAAAAAGAAAAAAGAAAAAAAAAAAAAAACCTTAAATAAATAATAAAAAAAAAAATTCCAACCTGGCACAGGGAAAAGAAAAAGTGCTGAAAACTAGGACCTGGTAGGGGAAGGTTAAGAATAATAATAAAAAGACAAAAGTATTAATAATATTAGTTGTTTTAAAACAGACAAATAGAAGCAAACTAATCACCAGAAAAAAGAAAGTGAAAAATAAAAAAAGACTAAAAAAAAATTGGTGGAGGATAGGGCAGGGCACCCAGGCTCCATCTGAGCACACCGACTGTGATGGAGTTCCTGTGGGCCCAGAAGGTAGGTGGGAGTGGGGGATGGTTGCACATCTGTTCACCAAGCGGGTGTGGGGTATAAGAGCAACAAGGGGAATGTCGTACCTTTTCAGTCTTGCAGGTCCCGAGTGTCCTTGGGATTGCTGGAAAGCAGAACGTGTTCTTAAGCTTCAGGAATTTGCAAGAGCGCTGTTTCTTTAAATATCCAAAATAGTCAAGCTGCTTTTTAAACCTTCAAAATGGCGGTGCCCTCCAGACCAGCAAAAGTCCACAGTTCAGCTCACCTTTCTCTTCACCTTCTCCGTTTGTTTCCCCAGCCACCGTGCACAGTCCTCTGTGCAGTCCCTGACTAGCAGGGTGATTTTTAGGTTAATTCTTAGGTCCTACCAACACTTGGGAATCTCCAAGCTGTCTGTACTGTCAGGATCTCTGCCAGACCACAGCTCCCTATCTCTCCTTTTTTTGGTATTTTTATGCAAATTCTTCTGCTAGTTGGGGTTTAGTCCACTTCTATATCCTTCCCTTCAAGGCTCAGTGTTCCAAGATTATCTTCTGTGTCTGTGTTAAT
>NW_006938329.1:0-2211 GCF_000298275.1 Orycteropus afer afer | reverse complement strand
TTCTTCTTCAATAGTGCTGTGCTTATCTGAGGTCTCTTTCCTTTCTGTATAAAGTTAGTGATTTTTTTTTTTTTTTCCATATCCCTAAAGAATGTTGATGGGATCTGGATTGGGATTGCATTGAATGTATACATTGCTTTGGGTAGAACTGACCTTTTCACAGTGTTCAATCTTCTTATCTCTTATGTAGATCTCTTATGGTTTCTTGAAGGAGTTTTTTTATCGTTTTCTTTGTACATGTCTTTTGTGTCCCTGGTAAGATTTATTCCCATGTATTTTTTTTTTTTTTGGTAGCTAGTGTAAACGGTATTTATTTCCTTATTTCTTTTTCAGCAATCTCTTTGCTGGTGTAGAGGAATCCAACTGATTTTGAATACTGATCTTATATCCTGCTAGAGTGCTCAATCTCCCAATTAGTTCCAGTAGAGTTTGACTGAGTCTTTTGGGTTTTCTAGGTAGAGGATCATATCATCAGCAAATAGAGATAGTTTGACTTCTTCTTTACCAATTTGTATGCCTTTGATTTTCATTTCTTGCCTTATGGCCCTGGTTAGGACTTCCAGTACAATGTTGAATAGAAGTGGTGATAGCGGGCATCTTTATTTGGTTCCTATTCTCAAGAGGAATGGTTTCAGTCTCTCTCCATTGAGAATAATGTTGGCTGTTGGTTTTGCATAAATGCCCTTTATTATGTTGAGGAATGTCCCTTCTATTCCTATTTTGCTGAGAGTTTTGATCAGGAATGGGTGTTGGATTTTTATCAAATGCCTTTTCTGCATCAATTGATATGATCATGTGGTTCTTCTCCTTTGTTTTATTTACGTGGTGAATGACGTTGATTGTTTTTCTAATGTTGAACCATCCTTGCATAACTGATATGAACCCCACTTGGACATGATGGATGATTTTCTTGATATGTTGTTGCAGGCTATTGGCTAGGATTTTGTTGAAGATTTTTGTATCTATATTCATGGGAGATATTGCTCTGTAGATTTCCTTTTGAGTGATGTCTTTGCCTAGTTTTGGTATCAAGGTTATACTTGCTTCATAAAATAAATTAGGGAGGATTCCATCCTTTTCTATGTTTTGGAATACTTTGAGTAGGATTGGTATCAGTTCTTCTCTGAATGTTTTGTAGAATTCTCCAATAAAACCATCTGGGCCAGGACTTTTTTTAGTTGGTAATTTTTTGATGACCTGTTCAATTTCTTCTTTTGTGATGGGCCTGTTCAATTTTCCACATCAATCTGTGTTAGTTTAAGTAAGTGTTATGTTTCCAGAAATTTGTCCATTTCTTCCTGATTTTCAAATTTGTTAGAGTACAGTTCTTCATAGCATCCTGATATTATCTTTTTTATTTCAGTTGGCTCTGTTGCGATGTCACCCATTTCATTTCTTATTTGTCTTATTTGTATTATTTCCCTCTTTTCCTTTGTTAAACTGCCAGTGGTTTGTCAATTTTCTTGATCTCTTAAAAAAACCTACTTCTGGTCCTATTGATTTTTTCTATTGTACTTCTGTTTTCTGTTTCATTAATTTTAGCTAGAATCTTGATTATTTCCTTTCGTCTGGTGACTGTAGCCTTTTCCTGCTCTTCTTTCTCTAGTTGTTGGAGATGTTTGTTTAAATTGTTGATTTTGGCTCTTTCTTCTTTTTTGATGTGTGCATTGATTGCTAAAAATTGACCTCTGATCACTGCTTTTGCTGTGTCCAAAAGATTTTGTGTATGTTGTGTTTTCATTCTCGTTTAATTCAAGGAATTTTCTAATTTTAATTTTGATTTCTTCTAGTACCCAGTCTTTCTCAAGGAGAGTGTTGTTCACTTTCCATATGTTTACTCTTTTCCTGTTGATCTTCCTATTGTTATTTTCTAATTTGATAGCATTATAATCTGAGAAGATGCTTTGCAGTATTCCAATGTTTTTAAATTTATTAAGGCTTGATTTAAGGTCTAACATATGGTCTATCATGGAACATGTTCCATGTGCACTGGAGAAGAATGAATATTGTGCTGCTGTTGGGTGAAGTGCTCTGTAGTTGTCTTTAAGGCCAAGTTGGTGGACTGTATTGTTTAGTTCTTCTGCATCTTTGTTGAGTTTCTTTCCAGTTGTTCTATCTTTCAAAGAAAGTGGTCTATTAAAATCTCCTACTATGACTGTGGAGTCATCTATTAGGCTTTTCAATTCTTTTAAAGTCTGATTTATGTATTTT
>NW_006938328.1:2755-3345 GCF_000298275.1 Orycteropus afer afer | reverse complement strand
GTACAGAATAGATCCCAAGAGAAAGTCACCAAGACATATCATAACCAAACATTTCAAAACCAAAGACAAAGAAAAAATCTTGGAAGCAGCTAAGGAAAAATAAAATATCACTTAAACAGACAACCAATAAGACTAACCTCTGATTCCTCAGCAGAAATCATGCAGGCAAGAAGGCAATGGGATGACATATACAAAACCTTGAAGGAAAAGAATTGCCAACCAAGAATTATATACCCAGCCAAACTGTCCCTCAAATATGAGGGTGAAATCAAGCTATTCTCAGACAAAGAGAAATTAAGGGAATTTGTGGAAACCAGACCAACTCTACAAGAAATGCTAAAGGAGTCCTTCCTTTATATAACTCACAACAGAGAACAACAAATTAAAATCAAGACACTTGACACCACCACCTAGAAACCAAACCAGAAAAAGATTGTCAAAATAAACTCACAAAAAAAACTGTGTGTAGATAAATAGGAGAGTCAATCTGCATGTGACACCAGCAACAAAGTAAATAGAGGGAACATAAGTTGTAATTATAAAAGTTCCAAATGGAGAGGAAGACAAGACAATGTCTTTATAGAACAGAC
>NW_006938328.1:0-545 GCF_000298275.1 Orycteropus afer afer | reverse complement strand
TTTTTACCCCAAGTCTGTCCTGAAGGAAATGCAGCCGGAATGCTCCTTGGAAGCGAGACTGGCCAGACTTCATCTCACCTACTTTGGTCATGTTGTCAGAAGGAACCATTCCCTGGAGAAGGGTGTCATGCTTGGTAAGGTGGAGGGTCGATGAAAGAGGGGAGGACTCTCAAGAAGATGGATTGACACAGTGGATGTGGTAATGGGCTCGAGTATAGCAGGGATTGTGGAGCTGGCGCAGGACCGGGCAGTGTTTCGTTCTGCTGTGCATGGGGTCACTATGAGTCGGAGTTGACTCAATGGCACCTGACAACAACAACAACATCCCCAAGTCTAGTTTTTGTTTTTTTTTTCCTTTTAATTTTGTTTTGGCCACTAATGGCCCGCCCTCATCTTGAACTGATATATATGGAAGCTTCTAGCATGATGCACATGCTGTGAGTAGTTAAGTTTGAGACCTTGGGATTCTTAATTTGTCAAATGTTTGGAAGAAAAATATACTGCTCTAATTATAGAAAGCAGATGGCACTTAGAAAACTTACAAA
>NW_006938327.1:0-2137 GCF_000298275.1 Orycteropus afer afer | reverse complement strand
CAGCATGTCTGGCCTTGCAGTAATAGGCCTTGCACTATTGATGGTGATTCTGCCTTCCTCTTGTGGGATTAGAGGAGGTCAGAACATGTGGCCTCTTTGCCCTTTTTGCAATCCCCACAAGCATCACTGTCATACCTATGAACATTAATAATTCTCTATTATTATCTAATATCCAGTTCACTTTCAAATTTCCCTAACTTCCAGAAAGGTTCTCATATAGCTTTTTTAAAATTCAGGATCTAACTAATGCTCACACGTTACAGCTAGATGTCGTGTCTCCTTGGTTTACTTAAATCTAGAACAGACCTCCCACTTATGTGCATCTTTTATGACATTGACATATTTGAAGTAGAAGCAGCCAGATTTTTAACTTACTTCTCTCTACTCCCATTCTCACCAAACTTTCCAGTCTTTACTACTAAAAAAAAAAAAAGTTTCCCTCTGGATTTCTAGGACTCTCTTTTTCTTCTTTCAGAGCCAAGTTCCTTGGAACGAAAAAGCCTCACTTCACTTTCTTTTCAGATCTCTGTTCTTTTATTACCTGTTGAAATCATGCTCCCTTCACTCCACTGAAACTGCTCTCACTAAACAGTCACTAGAGCCTTTCTCCTATGTGACCATGAGACCAAAGAATTAGATGGTGCCTAGCTACTACTGTCAACTACTAGGAAAGGGATCAGTGCAGGAGATCCTGGATAGAGTGGGAGAAATGTGGAACAAAATTCAAATTCATAAAAAAAAAAAAAAAAAAAAACCAGGTTTACTGGTCTGATAGAGCCTGGTGAGACCCCCCCCCCCCAAGACTATGACCCCTAGTTACCCTTCAGGTCTGGAACTGAACTCACTTCTGTGGCTTCCAGCCAAACAATATGCATATAAGATGAACATTTACATCAGGTAGATGTACTCCTTATAACGATCAATCATGGGAGAACAGAAGAGCAATATTTGCACAGCAAGACAGCTAAGGGAGCAGGAATGCATAGGAAAGGACACAGGGAAGAGGTGATGAGGAAGGAAGTGGGAAGAGAGCTATCACATTGTGGGGAATTACAGCCAATGTCATGAAACAAAACATGTATGAACTGCTGTATGGAAAATGAATTTGCTCTGTAAATGTTCACCCAAATCACAATAAAAATTTATTTAAAAAAAAAAAAGGACTTCCGGTAAGATGGAGGAATAGGCAGACAAGTGACACAGACCCGCTTCAACAAAGAAAAACCAACTGACAGAGATACAGAAGATAATCCTGGAGCCCTAAGCTTTGAAAGGAACTATACAGAAGCTGATTAGGCACCAATCAGTGGAAAAACCTGAACAAAAACAGTGAGTAAGAGAGGGTCAGAGCTGCGGACTGTCAGCTACTCTAACGGGACTAAGAGCCTGAATATTTCCAAGTGGTGTTGGGACTTGAGAACTGACCTAAACATCAGCCCTGGTCACCAAGGGCTGCAGGGACAACTGCACTGGTGGCCTGTGACTAGGAAGGGAAACAGCAAGGAGGTAGACAACCTGAGCTGTGGACTTTCCACTGTCCAGAGGGCACAGCCATTTTGATTATTTACATGTGGCAGCCATTTTGGCTATTTAAAGTGACCGAGGGCACAGTGATTTTGAAGTTTTACAAGTGGCAACCATTTTGGATTTTAAAGTGATAGCATTCTCATTTGGATTCCAGGGACCTAAGAATAGGCTCTTCTCAGAAGGAAGATGGGACAATCTACTTCTGTAGTGATACTGCTTCAGAAACCCAAGGAGGGGTCTCTATGAGTTGGGTCTGACTCAACAGCACATAACAACAACAACAACAACAGGCTCTGTTTGCCAAGGCCGGCAAGGCCATATGAGAGGCTGACAACAGGAAAGGAGACAGGTGGTGAGTGTATAAATGCTGTCAACTAGTGCATAGAGGAGCACAGCATAGTACCCTGCCTGCGGAGATAACATACAAACAAAACAAAGAAAATGAAAATTGTGGGCAAGTCACTCCAACATACAATCACCAATTAAATATAAACACAAAAATGTCACAGTGTCTAGGAGACAACAGAGCATCACAGTCCATACAAAGAAGCAAGATAAAGCAGGAGAAACAAGTGATCAGGGCACAGACCCAAAACACATGCCTGAGGAA
>NW_006938326.1:1717-2247 GCF_000298275.1 Orycteropus afer afer | reverse complement strand
ACCTAATTTACATTTAAATAAATAAAACCATAATGTTTGAGCCTCAGAATTTGGCTTTATAGTCAATTTTTCAGAAATGTATTTACATGATATACGTGGTCATCTAAAGAGGGTCTAGATCCCTGGCAGGTGCAAATAGTTTGCTGTCAACTACTCACTGAAAAGTTGGTGGTTGGAACCCACCTAGTGGATCATGGAAGAAAGGTCTGACTATCTACTTCTACTCTCTGTTCTACTCCATAAAACATGGTATCTCCATGAGTTGGAATCAACTAGACTATACAGATTTAATTTTATAGTTGTTATTGACATTAAAAAGAATCTTGGCGTAGAAAAGTAGAAAATGATATTTCCTTTCAGTCTAACTTTTACAGTGATGTAATAAGTAGAGAAAAAAACAAAACAAACTGAAAGAAAAAACAGACTTTGGAATTCCCAGCTGTATGGCCCTGGGCAAGTTACATAACTTCTATTTCTCCATAAAAAAATATGGGGATAATAATATCTACTTCTCAGAGCAGCTGTGAAGA
>NW_006938326.1:0-1515 GCF_000298275.1 Orycteropus afer afer | reverse complement strand
AAGGAAGGTTGGGCAATCCTACTTCCGTAGTGATAATGCCTCGGAAACCCAAGGAGGGGTCGCTATGAGTCGGGGCCGACTTGACGGCACATAACAACAACAAGAAGCCACAATTTAATATCTGAGATTTAGGTAAAGAAAAAAGTACAGAAGTACATATGATCTATATACTCTGGAGTCCTTTATGCTTTGTTCAAAAGCTCAGGAGTGAAAATAAAATTGATACAAATAAGTGTCCATTTTCTTCCTTTGGCCTCTTTCCCTTAATTACTCCAGTAGCAATGCAAATTAATAACTCAAGTTCCTTCAGAATCTTGGTCTGTTAAATGATTTGGTTGACCAATTTCTAAAATACAGACCTTTTCTTTGTCTTTTCATTTTTATTTTGGGGCTTCAGGTTAACATTCTCAGAGTATGGGCATTTTAATATGAAATTTAGGAAGATTACCTACTTCTAAGGCTGGATCTATATGTTAATTTGTTGGCATTTTGGGGAAATTTGGTTTTTACCAGAAATCCCAAGTTATGATAGGGTGGATGAATTAAATGCATACTGTAATTCTATGTCCATTTCAAGGACATTAATGCCAAAGTATATATGTTAATAATTTTAAACTTGTAAAGGAAATCTCTTATGTTTTACTATAAATAAATACAAAATAAACCAAATTCACTGTTGTCAAGTAGATTCATAGTGACCCTTCCTTGGGATTGTGAGGCAGTGTTTCTATGGAAATAGATTTCCCTGTCTTCCTTCCGAGGAGTGGCTAGTGGGTTTGAACCACCAGCCTTCCAGTTAGCAGTCAAATGTCTCAGGCACTATGCCACCAGATCTCCCTGCATTACTATAAAAGATAATACTGTACTTTTGTAATGATGAAGTGAAGAGCATGGTAGTCCTCATCTCCCGCCCCAAAAAAATTTAATTGTAGAAAATTATTTTAAAAATCTGAAAACTGCCCTAAGGGCACACATTTGTATCAAAGTAAGGAAATGACACCAGATGGTGGTGGTTAACTCAAATCCCTAGAAGAAATGAAGGGACACAAAATGAAAAATAAGAAGGCTTATATACATAATGGAACTCTTTATTTGTGTTGTCCTCTCTTCTCAGAGCTTCTTAAAGACACAAGATTATATAAACCAATAATTATATCAAGAATGTGGCATATCAAGGATTATGCTGGATTCCTCAGAGAAGCAAAACTACTGAAGATTATATATGTATATATTTATATATGTGGAGAAATTAATCTCACACAGTTGTAAAAGCTGGCAAGTCTCGAGTTCATGAGTCAGATGTCAGGCTGGAGGCTTCTCATTACTCATATAGCTGTAGGTGCTGAGAAGCTCAATATCAGCATATCAGATGGCAGGCTGCTGACTCATGGGTTGTGGAGGCTGACAAATCCAAGACCCACAGGTAAAACAGGAGGATGCTGGCTCAAGTTCAAAGAACTGCAGGTCAGATAATGAGCCAGTTGCAGGACCCAGACTGAGCAAAAAGCAAGAGAG
>NW_006938325.1:0-2355 GCF_000298275.1 Orycteropus afer afer | reverse complement strand
AGCCCAATAGGTGTCTCTTGGGCACTGTCCTCTCCCTCAAGCCGTCGGCAGATCCAGTCTAGCACACGAGCGTTCTCTCCAAAGCCTGGCCACAGAGGCATTTGACTGCTAACCAGAAGGCTGGTGGTTTTGAACCACCAGCCACTCCTCGGAAGGAAGGTTGGGCAATCTACTTCTGTAGTGATACCACCTTGGAAGCCCAAGGAGGGGTCATTATAAGTCAGATTCAACTCGAGGGCAGTAAGTTTGGTTTTTTCTTTTTTAAATTAGTGCTGGGATGAGATGATATCTCATTGTTGTTTTAATTTGCATCTCTAATGGCTGATGATCGCCAGCATTTCTTCATGTGTTTGTTGGCTGCCTGAACTTCTTCTTCAGTGAAGTGTCTATTCATGTCCTCTGACCATTTTTTAATTGAATTATTTGTCTATTTGTTGTTAAGTTGTTGAAGTTTTCTATAAATTTTAGAGATTAGCCCCTTGTCTGATGTGTTGTTGCCAAAATCTTTTTCCTTGTCTGTGGGTTCTCTTTTTACTCTTTTGGTGAAATCTTCTTTTGCACATAAGTGTCTAATTTTTAGGAGGTCTTAGTCATCAATTTTGCATTCTGGTGTTTATGTATTTTTAGTTATATTCAATATTGTATTTATGCCCTGAATTAGGGCTCCTAAGTTTGTCCCTATTTTTTTCTTTGATGGTCTTTATGGTTTAATTGGTTGTGTATTTTTAAGCACAATTTACTCCATTGCTGTTTCAGCATGTGATTCACTGTGATCCTTAGATTCTTTTCAGCTCTACTTATACATTGTACCTGGTTATTGGCAGTTTTCTATGAGAATATCTGATGTTTCTTCCAATTCTTTCCTTTGAGAGAATTTTTGGTGATTCCATTTTATTTATTCAAGTTTGCTATAGCTTTCTGGGTACAGACTCCTTCCTGTCTTACCCACATCAATTTATTATGTTCACTGAACCTGGTCCAGATCACAGAAGAGATTATGCTCAGATGATGCCCTGGGTTCATGTGGGGTCATTACTCTTTTCGTTTTCCCTTCACAGTTGATTTCAGAGGAGTTTAGACTAAGTCCTTATTTCTCAGCACCATCAGCATCATCCAGGAGTTTGGAAGAAAAGCAGAACCTCTAGGCCATCCCAGACTTGCTGAAAGAGCACCTGCATTTTAACAAGATGCCCAGGTGATTAATATGGGCTTTTAAGTTTGAGGAGCACAGACTAGGTGATTTCTAAGGTCCTTATAGTTCTTAAAATCTTAAAGTCTATGCTGCTATGACAGCACTTATTTTCCTTTGGCTCTACTGTTTACTTACTGTGTGGCCTTGGACACATTTCTTGACCTCTTTATCCTTGGTTTCTTCAACTGTAAAATGGTGCCTCCTTCAAAGGGTTGTTTTATCATGTGCTTAGAACTGTGCCTGGAACATACTAAGCACTATGGAAGTGTTAGCTAGCTGTCTTACTATTGAATACTCTTTCATGAATACTTTGCAATTCCCAATTCCAGATAAGGCAGTGGGAAGAACAGGTTTAAGAATCATGACAATAGAAACAGGCTTTACTGGAGAATCAGGCCATGAGAGAGTGAAGGTGTGTTTAAGTGGGAGAGCACAGATTTTCAGCCTGAAAGGCATACTGAGCCGCTTGATAGGCCTCCACCTTTTAAAGATCTCAGGACATAGAGTAGACAGACAGTACTTCTCCTAGCAATTCCCACTTATGTTACCTAGTGGTAGAGTTGCTGTGTGATAGATCCTTGGTACCATCAGGCTGTGCTGGGGTGGCAGCTACTTTGGGGGTTGGAAGAAGATTGTGGGATTGGCATTAGAGGCAAGCCTGTGAAGACAGGCAGGAAATGAAAACAATACAAATATGCAAAATAAATGAGCATCTCTTATTATTGGACACTGTATGAGGGAAGGTCTGTGGCCTGGTCTCATGGCACCCAGATGATGTTAGTTATATCAAAGTTGCTCTTATTTTCTGCAAGCCTGTTGGCTCCCCTATTCCAAGATGGGGAGTACTATGCTTTCTCATTGGCCTCAGGTTACATTCTGTGTACACGTCCTTCCAGGGCCTCCAGCTCAGCCACCACCTCCTTGGGTAGATCCTGGTTGACCTGCTCTGTCAGGTAGCTCCGAATGTCACGAACTTCCTGTTCCCAGAAGTCCTTGGGGAGAGAGAACAGCTGGGTGGTATCTATGGCTCCCAGGCCACTGAGATTCAAGGCCCCTTCCTTTGGCACCAGCCCAATAGGTGTCTCTTGGGCACTGTCCTCTCCCTCAAGCCGTCGGCAGATCCAGTCTAGCACACGAGCGTTCTCTCCAAAGCCTGGCCACAG
>NW_006938324.1:1695-2279 GCF_000298275.1 Orycteropus afer afer | reverse complement strand
CCAGCCACTCCTTGGAAGGAAGATTGGGCAATCTACTTCCGTAGTGCCCTCTAACACCACTTCTATTCAACATTGTATTGGAAGTCCTAGCCAGGGCAATAAGGCATGAAAGAGAAATCAAAGGCATCCAGGTTGGTAAAGAATACACAAAACTATCTCCATATGCAGATGATATGATCTTAGAAAAACCGAGAGACTCAGCAACAAAACTACTGAAACTAAATGAAAGATTCAACAAAGCAGCAGGATACAAGATCAACATACAAAAATCAGTTGGATTCCCCTACATCAACAGTGAGAGCTCTGAAAAGAAAATAAGGAAAACAATATCATTTACAATAGCTACCAAAAAGATAAAATACATAGGAATAAAATTTACCAGGGACACAAAGGACCTATACAAAGAAAACTATAAAACACTACTTCAAGAAACTATAAGAGACCTCCATAGATGGAAAAACATATCATGTTCATGGATAGGAAGAATAAACATTGTGAAAATGTCAGTACTACCCAAAGCAATCTATACATTCAATGCAATCCTGATCCAGATTCCATTCACATTCTTTAAGGACATGGAAAAA
>NW_006938324.1:0-720 GCF_000298275.1 Orycteropus afer afer | reverse complement strand
CATTAATAGCAAAGTTCAACGAGACAGAAAATAACAAATGCTGGTGAGGATGTGGAGAGATTGGGATTCTCATACACTATTGATGGGACCATAAAATGATACAACCTCTGTGGAAATAGATATGGCAATTCCTTAAAAAGTTGAAAATAGAAATACCATCTGATCCAGCAATCTAATTACTAGATATATATCATAAATAGGTAAGACCCAAGACACAAATAGATATATGCACACCCATGTTCATTATAGCACTATGCATAATAGCAAAGAGATGGAAAAAAATCTAAGTGCCATCAACCGAGGAAAGCATAAACAAACTGTGGTACATACACACAATGGGATACTATGCAACCCTAAAGAATAATGTAGAATCTGAAAAACACCACTTAACATGGATGAACTTGGAGGACATTATGCTGAGTGAAATAAGTCAATCACAGAACAACAAATATTGTATTAGTCTGCAATTGTAAAAGTCAAGGAAAGGTTTATACATAGAAGGAACCTTTCTTTGGTGGTTACCAGGGTTGGAAAGGGAGGGGCGGTTAAATTCCTAAATAAGTTGGAAAAAAATGCATATATACACACACACACACACACACACCAAAGATGATTAGTCGTTACTAGGGATAGGAAGGAGCTCTGGTGGCGTAGTGCCTAAGGCATTTGACTGCTAACCAGATGGCTGGTGGTTCAAACCCACCAGACACTCCTCAGAAA
>NW_006938323.1:1854-2514 GCF_000298275.1 Orycteropus afer afer | reverse complement strand
GGAAAAACAAAAAGTTACCTACAAAGGACAGCCAGTAAGAATAAGCTCTAATTTCTCAGCAGAAACCATGCAAGCAAGAAGCAATGGGATGGTACATATAAAACTCTGAAAGAGAAAAATATTCAACCAAGAGTTACATACTCGGCAAAATTGTCCCTCAAATATGATGGTGAAATTAGGGAATTTCCAGATAAGCAGAAACTAAGGGAATTTGTTAAAACCAGACCAACCTTACAAGACATGCTAAAGGGAACAGAGAACCAAAAATAGCAAACAACAACTGACCATTGATACATAAGATGACACAACCCAGAAACCATAGCTATGGACATATCCAAAGTAAAATGAACTTACAAGATTGTAAACATGGAACTAGAGATATCAATTGGCAAGTGAGGACAACTACACATAAAAAGAGGGAAAATACTGTGTAGTTATAGAACTTCTAAATGATGAGGAAGTTCAGAGAGTTGCAAGATAGAATTAACTGTTCTAAACTCGGGAAGAAAATTATAAATCAAAGAAAAATGATAAACCTTCATTCAAAATGAAAAAGAGGACAAGCACAAATATTCACCGTATACTAAAACAACAGCAACAAAGGAAATGATAACACGATTCATAAACATAATGAGCTCAGCACAGAAAATAATATGGAAC
>NW_006938323.1:0-834 GCF_000298275.1 Orycteropus afer afer | reverse complement strand
GACACAGCAAAAGCAGTGATCAGAGTCCAATTTATAGCAATAACTGCACACATCAAAAAAGAAAGAGCCAAGATCAACACTTTAAACCAACATCTCCAACAATTAGAAAAAGAACAGCAAGAAAAGTCTACAGTCACCAGAAGAAAGGAAATAAGCAAGATTCGAGCAGAAATCAATGAAACAGAAAATAGAAGGGCAATAGAAAAAATCAACAAGACGAGAAGTTGGTTTTTTGAAAAGATCGATAAAATTGACAAACCCCTGGCCAATATAAAAGAAAAGAGAGAGAGAATACAAATAACACGAACAAGAAACAAAATGGGTGACATCACAACAGAACCAACTGAAATAAAAAGGATAATATCCGGATACTATGAAGAACTGTACTCCAACAAATATGAAAATCTGGAAGAAATGAACAGATTTCTAGAAACACACCACTTACCAAAGCTAATACAGACTGATGTGGAAAAGTTGAACAGGTCTGTCACAAAAGAAGAAATTGAACGTGTCAGCAAAATATTACCAACTTAAAAAAAAGTCCTGGCCCAGACAGTTTCACCGGAGAATTCTACCAAAGATTCACAAAAGAACTGATACCAATCCTACTCAAACTATTCCAAAACATAGAAGAGAATGGAATTCTCGCTAATTCATTTTATGAAGCAAACATAACCTTGATACCAAAACCAGGCAAAGACATCACTCTAAAGGAAAACTACGGAACAGTATACCTCATGAATATGGATGCAAAAATCTTCAACAAAATCCTAGCCAATAGACTGCAACAACATATCAAGAAAATCATTCATTATGACCAAGTGGGCTTCATAT
>NW_006938322.1:1657-2221 GCF_000298275.1 Orycteropus afer afer | reverse complement strand
GTTACAACCCTATGGAAAATACTACTGTAAAACAGAGCCAAAAAAAAAAAAAAAAAAAAAAAACTGCACTGACCAATCCCATTTTATTTTTTCAGGAAAGGATCAAATCTGGAGATCCTGGATAGAGAGTAAAGAGGGAAGAAAAACATGGAACAGAATCCAAAAACTCATTAATGACCAGAATTACTGGTCGGATGGAGTCTGGTGAGACCCCCCCAATACTATGGCCCTGGGATACATTCTGGGCCCAGAATGAAACTCACTCCCAGGGGCTGGCTCTCAGCTGAACAGTTAACAAGATGTGCATGCTGACCACTTAACCCAGGGTGATGCACCCACATACTCTATGGAAATACATCCTTGGAGCAATAGACCACAAGGCACCAGAGGAGCAACATTCACATGGAGGAAATGCAGGACAAACAGGAGTGCATAACTGTGAGGGGCATGGGGAAGGGTTACTGGGCAGGGAGGGGAGGAGATTGGGTTAGGGTTGGGGATGGTAAATGGGGAGTGAAACTAAATGTACACATAACATTGAATGTAAAACAAACTCTTAAAATA
>NW_006938322.1:0-847 GCF_000298275.1 Orycteropus afer afer | reverse complement strand
ATGGTTTAGTTCCTATCAAAGATCAATTACTAAGCACCAAATCCATAGATAGAATTTTAATATCAGCAAAATAAATAGACATTAAAATAATAATAATAAAAAGATTGACTAACAATTGACACAATAGGAAGGAAAGAGGCCAAGAGACAAAAGAAAGACATCTTCAAAGGGCTGAAGGACAATAATTGCCAATCTAGAAATCTATACCAGCAGAAATTCCTTTCAAAACTTAATGTGAGATAAAGTCATAGTTACAAACAAAAACTGGGAAAATCTGTCACCAGCAGTCATGCAATAACAGAAATAGTAAAAGGAGTTCTCCAGGCTGAAGACAGTAATCCCCCCGCAAAAAAAAACATAACTGAATAAATAAATAGCAAAAATTTTGAATAAAAATAAATGGATAATGGCTTTTCAAAACATCAATAATAGTGTTCTTGTTGTTGTTGTCATGTACCACTGAGTCAAACCTGACACACAGCGACCCCTCCTTGGGTTCCCGAGGCAGTATCACTATGGAAGTAGATTGCCCCATCTTCCTTCAGAGAAGTGGCTTATGGGTTTGAACTGCCAGCCTTCTGGTTAGCAGTCAAGTGCCTTAAGTACTATGCTACAAGGGTCTGAAATACGCTTATTGTTGTTATACAAATTTAAATGCATGACAACAAAAAGCACAAAGCAATTGAAATAGGGGAGTTAAAGTCACCACCTTTCTGTCGCTTATTTTAAAGGGAAATATTTGAGTTTTCCTTCTCTGACATGTTTCTGCTTTACACAGTTTCTGTCTTTCACAGGTTTTACTGTATTTTACATTAACAGAGAGTGACAGAAAAGTGGATAGACTGCA
>NW_006938321.1:3081-3625 GCF_000298275.1 Orycteropus afer afer | reverse complement strand
TTTGCACTGCCAGCCTTCTGGTTAGCAGTCAAATGCCTTAGTCAGTACACCACCAGGGATCCTAACATCTGTGATGATCAATGTTAACTTATTTAGAAAAATAGGGGCCTCATTTGAAGGTATGATCAGTTAAATTAAAGACATTAAGCCGGAATTAAGTGGGTTGTGATTCTGAGTGACATTTTTTGAATGAAAACAGACATAGAAACAGAGTCACACATATGGAAGTGAAACAGCATGTTAGGACTATTTACAAATCAAGGGATGTCATGAAATGCCCTATACCAGAAACTGAAAGAGACAAGGATCTCCCAATAGAGAATACAGACTTCCCCCAAATTGTGAGAAAATAAATTTTCATTCTTTAAAATTACCCACCCAACACTTGACTGTCAGTTTTTCATAATGTGGTGGCTTGAGTGTTGCTGTGAAGCTGGAGGGTTTGCCACAAATATGTCAAATACAAGCAGGGTCACCCATGGTAGACAGGATTCAGCAGAGCTTCCAGACTAAGACAGAATTGGAAGAAGGGAGAGGCCATTGA
>NW_006938321.1:0-586 GCF_000298275.1 Orycteropus afer afer | reverse complement strand
ATGGAGAGTTTCTAAAACAAATGGAAGAAATGACAAGCTAAAATAGCTGAACAGAAGTTGTCAAAGAGAAGCTCTAGAAGACAAAATCAATTAGTATTAGGAAATGTGCAAAGACCTGGAGTTAGAAAACAAAGAGTGTAACAGTTCTCAAGCTGAAAGAACTGAAGAAAAAAATGCATGGTTCCAGTTGCAGTACTGAAAGTTTCTACAGGTAAAATACTGAATGATGTAGGAAACATCAAAAGAAGATGAGAGGAACACACAGAGTCACTATACCAAAAAGAATCACTTGATATTCATCCATTTCAGGAGGTGTAATATATATGATCAAGAACCAATAGTGTTGAAGGAAAACGTTGGAGCTGCATTGAAGGAACTGGTGAAGAATAAGGCTCCAGGAATTAATGGACTACCCTTTGAGATGTTTCAACAAATGGATGCCACACTAGACGAACTTACTCATATACATGCCTAGAAATTTTGAAAATATCTACCTCACCAACTGCCTGGAAGACATCCATTTTTGTACCTGTTCCAAAGAAAGGTGATTCCACAGAAGGTGGAAATTATCAAATAATATCATTAA
>NW_006938320.1:924-2057 GCF_000298275.1 Orycteropus afer afer | reverse complement strand
ACATAAACAGGAGGTTGATCCCAGATAGTGGAATGGGCAGTATACTACCCAGACCATCTACATCAAAGACCCAAGAAACCAAGTGAAACAAGTACAGATGACCATCCTGGAAGCCAGAGCTTCAAAGGATACAGAGGTATATCAAATGATGAGAGAAGGAGATGGAAAGAAAACAGTGAACAAGGAGGCACAGGAACAGTGGATCGCTAACTAGCCCAGCACAGTATGGTGGTTCTGAGTTACTGAAAGCAGCATTCCAATCAGTGCAGGAACCAGATAACTGGCTCTACTCAACCAGGCCTTCATTGGCACCCACATTGGTGATCAGACACCAGAAAAGTGTGACTTCCCTCTTTACCCCCTACAACCTCCTGGTGATCAGAGATGCACCCACCACCACCCAGCTGCTGGTCAAACCTTCCCACACACTGCCCCTGCTGTGCCATTTTTATCCCTTTCTTCTTTCTTCTTAGTTCTTCCCTCTACAGCTTCTTTTTTTATTTTTCTTTTCCTTTTTTCTTCCTCTTCTGCCCCCTCTTTTTGTTTATCCCACAGAGTGGGTACCATGCCCACAGCACTTCTGTGGTCACCAGTGCCCTCCCTCACCCCTGCACAGTCAGCTACAGCCATGTTTGGCAGTTAGTGCCTGCACAAGTACTGTGATGCTTTTTTTCCTTAGTTCTTCCCTCTTTCTCCTCACCCTTGCATTTTCCTTTTCCAGATTTTCTTCCTCTTACTTCCCCTTTTATTTCCCCCCATCAATTGGGATTCAGTGACCCTACCCAGCTATACCCCACCACACCTGTCACCCTCCGGGCAAGTGCCAACACCCATTCCAGCACCACTGAATGACAACAGACAGTGGTCAACACCTGCCCAGTCTGCCCTCAGCTGCTCTACACAAGCAATCATAGACTCGTGCCCAAACTGCCATCCACCACAAAATTCACCCAGAGGCAAGCAGTGAGTGCCTCAGTGCTGCTAAACCAGTGACCACAGTAGCAAGTCCACCCCGTTGCCTGTATATATTTAAAAAAAAAAAAAAAAAGCAAAAAGTAAGGGTAAAGCAAATCAACATACAATCAACAAATACTACACTATCACAATGTCTCAGAGACAAGAGATAACACACA
>NW_006938320.1:0-549 GCF_000298275.1 Orycteropus afer afer | reverse complement strand
AAGAAGAAGAAGATGACGAAGAAAGCCTAAGAATTACGTAGGATACCATCAAGAAGGAAAACTTACATGTGATCATATTTCCAGAACAGGAAGAGACAAAAAAAAAAAAAAAACCTGGATAAAACTGTCAAAAATTTGATGGAAGAAAAGTTTCCTAATATCATGAAAGATGAGAAGATATGCATTTGATGAGCTCAACAAACCCCAAGTAGGATAGACCACAAAAGAAAATCACCCAGACATATCATAATCAAACTTTCCCAAACTAAAGACAAAGAAAGAACCTTGAAAGCAGTTCAGGAAACACAAAAAGTTACCTACCAAGGACAACCAGTAAGACTAAAGTCTGAATTCTCAGCACAAACCATACAGGCAAGAAGGCAATGGGATGACATATATAAAACCCTGAAAAGAAAAACATTATCAACAAAAATCAGAGCCAGCAAAACTGTCCCTCAAATTTGATGGCAATTTCAGACATTTCTAGATAAACAGAAATTAAGAGAATTTCTAAAAACCAGATAAACCTTATAAGAGATGACAAAGGGA
>NW_006938319.1:2936-3417 GCF_000298275.1 Orycteropus afer afer | reverse complement strand
TTAAATCCAGACCAACCTTACAAGAGATGCTAAAGGGAGTCCTTTGAACAGAGAACCAAAAATAGCAAGCAACAACTGACCATTAATACAAAAGATGATATAACCCAGAGTCCATGTTATGGACATATCCAAAGTAAAATAAACTTACAAGATTATAAGCAGGGAACCAGAGACATCAATTGGCAAGTGAGAACAAGGGCAAATCAGAAAGAGAGAAAATACTGTGTAGTTACACAACTTCTAAATGGTGAGGAAGTCAAGAGAGTTGGAAGATAGAATAGACTGTTCAAATCATGGGGAGAAAATTATAAATCACAGGGTAACCTCAAAGAAATAGGATAAACCTTCACATCACAATTAAAAAAAGGAGAAACACAAATATTTGGCAAGTACTAAAACAACACCAACAATGGAAATGATAACTTGATCAAACAATTGTAAATATCATGGCTTGTGTCAGGTGCATCTTAGTCCTCAGGGA
>NW_006938319.1:0-816 GCF_000298275.1 Orycteropus afer afer | reverse complement strand
TTGAACTGCCAACCTTCTGGTTAGCAGTCAAGTTCCTTAGCCACTACACTACCAGAGCTCCCGATATTAATGATATTGTTCAATAATTTCTACATTGTGTGGGATAATCTTTCTTTGGAATGAGTACAAATATGGACCTTTTCCAGTCACTTGGCTAGGTAGCTGTCTTCCAAATATCTTGACATAGCTTAGTGAGTGCCTCCAGTGGGACATCCATTTGCTGAAACATCTCAATTGGTATTCTGTCATTTCCTGGAGCCTATTCTTTGCCAATTCCTTCTGTGAAGCTTTGACTTCTTCCTTCAATTCTATTGGTTCTTAATCATATGCCACCTCCTGAAATGGATGAAGATCAACCAGTTCTTTTTGGTACAGTGACCCTGTGTATTCCTTCCATCTTCCTTTGATGCTTCCTGTGTCATTCAATATCCTGCCCATATAATCTTTCGATATTGCAATGTGAGGCTTAAATTTTTTCTTCAGTTCTTTCAGCTTGAGAATTGCTAAGCATGTTCTTTCCTTTTGGTTTTCTAACTTCAAGTCTTTGAACGTTTCATTAAACTAATTGGCTTTGTCTCCTCGAGTTGCTCTTTGAAATCTTCTGTTCAGCTATTTCATCTTCTCATTTCTTCCATTTGCTTTAGCTACTCTGCTCAAGGGTAAGTGTCAGAATCTCTTCTGACATCCATTTTGGTGTTTTCTTCTGTTTTCATCTTTTAGTGACCTCTTGCTTTCTTCATGCATGATGTTCTTGATGTCATCCCACAATTCCACTGGCTTTCAGTCATTGTTGTTGTTGTTGTTGTTAAGTGCCGT
>NW_006938318.1:1608-2594 GCF_000298275.1 Orycteropus afer afer | reverse complement strand
TGATGAATGATTTTCTTGATATGTTGTTGGAGTCTATTGGCTAGGATTTTGTTGAAGATTTTGGTGTCTATATTCATGAGGGATATTGTTCTGTAATTTTCCATTAGAGTGAAGTCTTTGCCTGGTTTTGGTATCAAGGATATGTTTGCTTCATAAAATGAGTTAGGGAGGATTCCATCCTTTTGTATGTTTTGGAATAGTTTGAGTAGGATTGGTATCAGTTCTTTTCTGCATATTTGGTAGAATTCTCCAGTGAAAATATCTGGGCCAGGACTTTTTTTAGTTGGTAATTTTTTGATGACCCGTTCAATTTCTTTTTTTTTTCTGTGATGGACCTGTTCAACTTTTCCACATCAGTCTGTGTTAATTTAGGTAAGAGGTGTGTTTCCAAAAATCTGTCATTTCTTCCTGATTTTCAAATTTGTTGGAGTACAGTTCTTCATGTCGTCGTTGTTGTTATGTGCCATCTAGTCGGCCCTGTCTCATAGCGACCCCTCCTTGGGTTTCTGAGGTAGTATCACTATGGAAGTAGATTGCCTCTTCTTCCTTCCGGGGAGTGGCTGGTGGGCATAGTATCCTGATATTATCCTTTTTATTTCAGTTAGTTCTGTTGTGATGTCAACTATTTCATTTCTTATTTGTGTTATTTGTATTCTCTCCCTCTTTGCCTTTGTTAAATTTGCCAGTGGTTTGTCAATTTTATTGATCTTTTCAAAAAATCAAATTCTGGGCTTGTTGATTTTTTCTATTGCCTTCTATTTTCTGTTTCATTGATTTCTGCTTGAATCTTGATTATTTCCTTTCTTCTGGTGACGGTGGGGTTTTCTTGTTCTTTTCTTAATTGTTGGAGATGTTGGTTTAAAGTGTTGATTTTGGCTCTTTCTTCTTTTCTGATGTGTGCAGTTATTGCTATAAATTGGCCTCTGATCACTGCTTTTGCTGTGTCCCAAAGATTTTGGTATGTTGTGTTTTCATTCTCATTTGAT
>NW_006938318.1:0-543 GCF_000298275.1 Orycteropus afer afer | reverse complement strand
TTAGTCTATTTTTGTCTTTATCTCTAAGGTGTGTCTCTTGTAGGCAGCATATTGATGGGTTTTGTTTTCTTATTCAGTGTGCAACTCTCCATCTCTTGAGTGGTGAATTTAATCCATTAACATTCTGTGTAATTATTGACAAGTGTGGATTGTTTGCTGTCATTTAGGTATGTGTTTTTTCATGATGTCCCTGGTTTGTTTGTTCCATATTATTTTCTATGCTGAGCTCATTATGTTTATGAATTGTGTTATCATTTCCTATGTTGCTGTTGTTTTAGTATATGCTGAGTATTTGTGCTTGTCCTCTTTTTTATTGTGATGTGAAGGCTTATCATTTTTCTTTGAAGTTACCCTATGATTTATAATTTTATCCCCATGTTTAGAGCAGTCCATTCTATCTTGCAACTCTCTAAACTTCCTCACCATTTAGAAGTTCTATAACTACACTGTCTTTTCCCTCTTTTTGATTGTAGTTGTCCTCACTTGCCAATTGATGTCTCTGGTTCCCTGTTTACAATCTTGTAAGCTCATTTTACTTTGGAT
>NW_006938317.1:1589-2231 GCF_000298275.1 Orycteropus afer afer | reverse complement strand
CAAATCACAACATAAAGGTGTGGTTTGATTTGACAACACGTGTGTTAGGAAGAAATGCCATGTGATAAGTTTTGCAGCCCCCTGTGCAGTGAGTGAAGAGGGTGTGGGGGCGGCGCCAAGGCCGTGCTGGACACGCCCACGAGTTCTGCTTCCTGTAGCCCCGCTGCTGTGGGGAGACACCATCACGTCTCTTCTTCTTCTCCAATCTCCAGGGAAGATGTAAGCTACTCCAGATGTGCCCTCCTGTCTAGAGGCCAGATGACGTTGTGCCTTGAGCCTGACTGGGACCATGGATGAGAAGACAGTGGAGGGTGTGGCCAGCTTGCCAAGAGAGCCATGGAGGACACAGCTGCTCGGTGCGGGGGACCCCGGGGCAGAGAAAAGGAACCCAAACAGGCCCCACACTTCCTCTGGTCACAAGGTCCAGGTGCATAACCATCTGTGATGTGTTATCTGGGGTCTATTAGAGAGAAGGTCCTGCCCATCACTGATCAATGATGCCCCACCCACAAAAAAAGGCCGGAACCTGCACCTTTGGGGAACCTTCTTTTTCAGGTCAGCCTTTAGTTTTCCACCTGGGGCTCCTCAGTCTGGCTGATCTGCCCCACAGCTCACTCTGCTCTCAGGGTGAACTCTGAGGGG
>NW_006938317.1:0-514 GCF_000298275.1 Orycteropus afer afer | reverse complement strand
TCCTCTTCTCTGAGAATTCTGCCCTGTTCCCTGGAACTCCCCACCTGAGCTCTTCTGGGGGCCTCGGGAGTCTGGGTGCACAAGGCAAGACACCTCCTTGGCAGTCATGTGGATTTCAGAATCTCCACTCTGATGAGTCAGTTAGAACTGAGAGTGTGTTCCTGGGCTTTGAGGGTCTGGCATGTTTTGATTTCTTCATTCGACAGCTGACTTCTCTCCAACACCTTCTTAGTATAACACCAAACTTTTCTCTTGGTAATAGAGTCATGGCTAATCTGATTTCTGACTTCAAAGACACACACACACACCATGTCCCTTCTCTGGTGTCACTCCTGTGCATTTCTTTACCCAGGGCTGACATGTCTTCGTACTGACTGATCAGATCACATTTTCCTGATTATAAAGTGGGGCCCTACAAATACAAGTTTTCTGAACATAAATTGTATGTGACCATGTCCTGTGGGTGTGTGGAGAACAAGCTTCCTGAACCAACACTGGGTTGTCTGGAGTCTCT
>NW_006938316.1:1374-2173 GCF_000298275.1 Orycteropus afer afer | reverse complement strand
AGTCCAAGTTCAAAGTGCTAGGCTCTAGGGGCTGGGTGAAAGCCCCTCAACCTTGGGGTCCAACTCTGCCACCTGCTCCTGACCCACTGGAGCTCGAGGCATTTCTTCACTCAAATAGCTGCTGGCTGCTGAGGCTGAGAAGCCCCAAGTTTGACAAGGAAAAAGGCAGTCCTGTTGTTACCAAACCACACGGTAGGCCATTAACTTAAGTCCATTGTAAGTCCCAAGGTCAACAGAGCATGGCAGGCTGCTGAACAATGACATGGTTACACACAGTGTTCAAACATGGCATAGGCTAGAAATCATTCCCAAGGCTTCTCCTTACATACAAGAACCAGACCACATCCTAAAGGCAGCTACTCAGCTGCTTGGGGTGGATCCTACCATGGAGTTGATTGCCAGTCTCATCGTGGGGAATAACTACACCAGCTGGCCAGCCACTCAACCAGGCCCAGCCAAGTTGGCACACAAATATAACCACTACAGAGAATGTGACCAGTCTGCCTATGTTACAAATGTACAAAACAATCACGTTAACTGGGGTGGAAGAAAGAGGTGCTAACTTAAAAAACTTGGGAAATGACTGTAGTATGTAAGAATAAAGTCAGAAAAGACTGTTCATAAATCCCATAGTCTAACTGATAAAATTGTTTCCCTTAGGGCTACAGGATAGCCATTCTGTAATCGCTTTAAACGCATACTGTAATTGAGCAATTAAGTAAATGGATGGCAGATGGTGGACACCAGGGTTATCACTTTTGGAGTGTCAGGTTACAGATAAGGAAGAGGAGAATAGCAT
>NW_006938316.1:0-659 GCF_000298275.1 Orycteropus afer afer | reverse complement strand
CAAAGCTAGAACAATATAAGCAGCAAAATAGATACTGGATTTTAACTTAAATTATAAAATATATTTCCATCTGCCTACAACAGTTAGCAGTCAAATGCCTTAGGCACTATGCCACCAGAGCTCCCTTTAAAATATACACTCATATACATAAACGTTATGACCATTCAAGCAACTCCCAACCATATACATGTCTGTAGTCTTGTCTCCCATAAAGCTTATTATATTAAAATTTCAGGTACATAAAACGGTTCATAATAACAAACAGGCTCTATTGGTGATATGCATCAAGATACTATTATTATTATTATTATTACTGTATTATTATGTTAAAGATATTTTAGCATACCTGGAAATGTTTCTTTAAAGATTTTTACACATAGAAAATTATACTATATACTATGTACTAAAACATCCATTTTGCTATATACAAATTCAACATAAAGACAGACTTAGGAATTGAACAACTTGTTCCTAATTTGGAACTATGTATAATACGTTGTCACACAACATCTACATCACATAAGGTCCTATTTCACAGAATATATCATGTAGGTTAAGCAAAACATAACTCTGTATGTGTGTGTGTATGTGTGATTGAATAAATAAATAAATAAATGAGGGATGATAGACAAATCTCCCATGTAAAAGAATGACAAATT
>NW_006938315.1:1629-2077 GCF_000298275.1 Orycteropus afer afer | reverse complement strand
ACATTTTTTTCTCTTAGTGCCCTATCCCTAGACATTGCAGGTTTTCTTGTTTTTTTCTTCTTCTTTTTCCTTTTATCCTATTTTTGGTTATTGTTCCTGTGTGATTACATGGTGTGTTTTTTATCCATGAGCTTTTAGTTTTTTATTGTTATTTACATGTAATTTTTGTCTGAGTGGGAGACAGCAACCGTCCCCATAAGACACAACTACACCCACACCTACTGCAACTTCATTTACTGAGCAAGAGCCACTACCTCCTTCTCCACCAATGGTCAAAAGATAAAAAACCACCAAGAAGAGCCTGAATCACCCTTGGCTACTCTTCACAAACAGTTAACAGAGATCTAAATATAACACCATGATGTCTCACTGACAACAGGCCATCACAGTCCACACAAAGAAGCAGGATAAAGTGGTAGAAACAAGGGAGCAGGATATAGACCCAGAA
>NW_006938315.1:0-741 GCF_000298275.1 Orycteropus afer afer | reverse complement strand
CATTAATACACAAGATGACATAATCCAGAAACCACAGCTATGGACATATCCAAAGTAAAATGAGCTTTCAAGATTGTAAATAGGGAACCAGAGACATCAATTGGCAAGTGAGGAAAACTATAAACAAAAAGAGGGAAAAGACTGTTTAGGTACAGAACTTATAAATGGTGAGGAGGTTAAGAGAGTTGCAAGACAGAATGGACTGTTCTAAACTCCAGGAGAAAATTATAAATCATAGTGTAACCTCAAAGAAAAATGATGAACCTTCACATCCGAATAAAAAAGGAGACAAGTGCAAATATTCAGCATATACTAAAACAACAGCAGCAAACGAAGTCATAAAAGGATTCATAAACATAATGATCTCAGCACAGAAAATAATATGGAGCAAAGAAACCAGGGACACTATGAAAAAGCACATCACAAAATGACAGCAACCAATTCATACTTGTCAATAATTACTCTGAACGTTAATGGATTAAATGCACCACTTAAGAGATGGAGCATTGCAGATTGGATAAGAAAACAAAACCCATCAATATGCTGCCTACAAGAGACACACCTTAGAGATAAAGACAAAAATAGACTAAAAATGAAAGGTTGGAAAAGATATATCAAGCAAATGGCAACTGTAAGAGAGCAGGAGTGACAATATTAATTTCTGATCAAATTGACTTTAAGACAAAAACTACCATATGAGACAAGGAAGAACATTCTATAATGATTAAAGGATCAATTGAA
>NW_006938314.1:1204-2158 GCF_000298275.1 Orycteropus afer afer | reverse complement strand
GGTGGGGGTCAGGGTGAGGAACGGGCCGTTGAGCTCAAGCCAAAGGTGAACTGAGACCCCGTCCCCCAGTGGCTTCTCCCTGTCGTCCGAGCTCAGCCTCCCCACGCCTGCTTTCAAAGCCTGACCCTGCCTGCCCCTCTGGCCTCACCCTGGCCCCGCCCTCTTGCCCACTCTTCTGCGGCCACACTGGCCGTCTTTATGTCCCTCGGACATACCAAGCTCACTCCCGCCCTGGGCCCTTGGCCCTTGCCGCCTGGAATGCTGCTCACCTACGGAAGGCTGGTCCCTCTGGCATGCCACACAAGCTTAAATGCCACTTCCCAGAGCGGCCCGCCCTTCCGCCTCATTGCACACAAACCAGACTGTCCGCACCACACTTGGATTCTCGAGTTTTCTTTTCTGTTTCCTACCTCCTTACCGACTCTCTTCCCCAACTCAGTTCTAGGCGGGTGGGGTGTGTCCACTGTGGTCACTGCTGTTGCCACACACAGCTGCAGGCCATGTGGGAAGACAGGCATGTGGCCAGGTGTGTGGTGCTGGCTGGCCCTTCCCACTTTCCCCTCCAAGACAAGGGCCCCTTCATCTCTGACCTCTCTGACCTCCTAGGTCCAGCCCTGTTCTGTGGCCGCCTCCAAGCTCCTCGTCCGCCACCACCCCTGCCCCCCCACCCCAGGCCTGCCTTCCCAGAGAGCACAGCCCTGCTGGGGCAGCCTGAGCAGTGTGGTGGTGGGGTCCCACTCCGCCCCCTCCTGCACCAGGCTCAAGGCCAAGTTCCTGCTGTGCCACCCCCGTGCTGTGCAGGTGGTGGTCCCAGGCCAGGTGGAAAGGCGAGTCTGCCACCTGTTGGCACTGACAATCTTGCCTTCATAGCTGAACTGCTGTGTCCCTAAGCCAGCACCTGGGAAGGGACCTTGTTTGGGGAAACATGAGGTCACAGCAGTGCACAGTGTGTCC
>NW_006938314.1:0-574 GCF_000298275.1 Orycteropus afer afer | reverse complement strand
GCAGCTCTCCTGGTGGCAGCAGAGGTGGGGTCAGCTGACTGGAAGCTTCCAGCCAAGCCAGGTGCTGTCACAGTCCACTCTCCTCTGCGCCCAGCACCCCTGGTCCCTTCCTGTCTGGTCCTCTGTCCTGCCAGGCTCACAGGCCACCTGAGAGCTGTGGGTGGGACAGTGGGGACAGTGGGAGCCTGGCCTCCCCGTGTGGCCTCCGGGACTCCTCAGCTTTGCTTTCCCAACTGGCCCCACCACACGGGTGGGTCATGCATCCCAGGCAGGGTCCCGTGACATGGGTGGGTGACAGGGTCCAGGTGGGGGCCCCACGACATGTAGGTCATGCATTTCAGGTGAGGGGCCCAGAGCCACCCACACTGGTGGGAGAACAGGTGAGGCTCTGGCCACCAGCCCCACCTCTCCCAGGACACCCGTCTGGACACCTGGGGAGGTGCCAAGCTCTCGAAAGTGAAGCTGGTATGTGAGCATGGAGCCCACCGCAGCCTGTGGTCCTGAGATCAGCATGGAGCTCCCGGAAGCTGCCTTCTGAGCAGCTCTCCAGCGACTCCCCTCCTGCCCAGTCGCC
>NW_006938313.1:0-2206 GCF_000298275.1 Orycteropus afer afer | reverse complement strand
TCTACAATCTCAATTTCAAAAGGAGAAAAAACATTAAACATAATAATACCAAAACCAAACTAACTGTCTTTGAGTCCAGTCCAACTCACAGAAAACCTATGACAGAGTAGAACTGCTCCATGCAGTTTCTAAGACTACAAATCTTTACAATAGCAGCTGCTTCATCTCTCTCCTGTGGAGTGGCTAGTGGGTTCGAAATGCTGATCTTTTTGCTTAGCAGCCAAATGCTTTAACCACCAGAACTCCTAAATATAATAATATACCATGATTAATTATACATAATGAAATATATAAGGGATGTGAAGAAAAAAGGAAAGTGTTACAAAAACTAGTGTATCCAAACACATTTTGTTCTCACTAATTAAGCTCAAAAAAAATAGTCCTCATTAGAATGCTTTAAGAAAATAATTCCTTATTGTTTTGAATCTACGGAGGCTAAAAACTTAAAAACAAATGTTTGCAGAAATAATTAGAAGACACTGCCAACGACTGTTACAAAATGAGGACAAAGACATTTTTTAAATTTGCATGGATGGTGTTCAGCTTCAACTCAAAATGGTTTGAACATTCAGCCATTAGACAGCTGACCAGAAATGTCACTATTTTGAACTTAATCTTAGATAATAAGTTTCCAGCATTTTATACATATTCTTTAAGTCTTCTATTACATCTGAACAAAAAATCAGCCAGCTTAAGTACAATGAGTCCACTGAATTTAAAGAATTTCTATTTGGCACATGCCTAGTGATTTTACACCGGAGCACATTAATTTTGCTCATGAGAAACCTGTACGTAGACCAAGCGGCTGTTATTCAAACAGAACAAGAGGATACTGCATGGTTTAAAACCATGAAGGGTGTAAGTCAGGGTTATGTCCTCTCACTATACTTATTCAATCCATACGCTGAGCAAATAATCTGAGAAACTGGACTATAAGAGGGAGAACACAGCATCAGGACTGGAGGAAGACTCATTAACAATCTGTGACATGCAGATGACACAATTGTCCTTGCTGAAAGGGAAGAAGACTTGAGGCACCTACTGATGGCAGATCAAAGACTACACTCTTCAGTTTGGATTACACCTCAACATAAAGAAAACAAAAATCTGTACAACTGGGCCAATAAGTAACATCACCACATATCAGACAAAATATTTAAGTTATCAAGGACTTCATTTTACTTGGATCTACAATTGATGCCCATGGAAGCAAAAGTGAAGAAACCAAATGACATAACTGCACCGGGAAAATCTGCTGCAAACGAACTCTTTGAAGTTTTTAAGAGCAAAGATGTCACTATGAAGACTAACATGTACCTAACTTAAGGCTGGCGGTCAAACCCACCAGCCACTCCTCAGAAGGAAGGTTGGGCAATCTACTTCTGTAGTGATACCGCCTCGGGAACCCAAGGAGGGGTCGCTATGAGTCGAGATCAACTCGAGAGCAGTGAGTTTGGTTTTTTGGTTTCATATGCATATGAGAGGAAGAAGGCCGAAGAACTGATGCATTTGAACTGTGGTATTGGCAAAGAATATTGAACATACCATGGAATGCTAGAAGAATGAATAAATCTGTCTTGTAGGAAGTACAGCCAGAATGCTCCTTAGAAGACAGAATGGCCAGAATTCATCTCTCGTACTTTCGTAATGTTAACAGAAGGGACAAGTCCCTGGATAAGGATAATCATGCTGAGTAAAGTAGAGGGTTAGCACAAAAGGGTATAAAATATATACTCAAAAAATCTGTTAAACAATGATAACTACTTATTATTTTCTAACTTTACTACCAGGATGGTAATTCTCAACATGCAAAGTGCTGTCAATAACCCATCAAGCTTCCTTTTACAAAAATGTTTCAAATCACCTGGACTGTCCTAAACTTGTGAAGAAAATTATAAATCACAGGGTAACCTCAAAGAAAAATGATAAACCTTCACATTAAAGTAAAAAAGAGGACCAGCACAAATATTTAGCAAATACTAAAACAATAGCAATGAGGCAAATGATAACATGATTCATAAACAAAATGACCTCAGCACAATTATATGGAACAAAAAAATCAGGAATACCACGAAAAAGCACATAACAAAATGACAAAAACATATTCATACTTATCAATAATTACATATCTGACTAAGGACTTATCACTAAAATTTATAGAAAACTCCAATACTGTGATAGTTGAAGATGTGTCAACTTGGCTGGA
>NW_006938312.1:1503-2206 GCF_000298275.1 Orycteropus afer afer | reverse complement strand
GAACAGAATTTCAAATTTTCACAGAATCCAGACTTCCTGGAGCCACTGACACCCGACGACTGCCTAAAACTATTACCCTGAAGAAATCTTTAAACCTTGAACCAAAACTATCCCCAGAAATCATCTTAGCACCAAATAATCATTTATTCTAACTAGAAAGGAATGCCCATATGACACACTAGACTCTTTGAAAGAATTTTCTCTGTGAGCCAACTGCCGACAGCAACTCGAAAGGATGGATGAGCCGCTTGGGGGGGGGGTACATTTGTGTTAATGTTAATGACGCTGAAATCGTTTGCAAAAGGTTGTTGAGAAAGCTGGCCTGACTTGAAGACTGCCACCAAGGTCACTGAACCACACAAGGAGAAATTGTTGAAGTGCCGTATATTGTTGTATATATTTTCATTAAAAAAAAAAAAAAAGTTTAAAAGAAAAACATAAAAGCCTCTTCCAGATCATAGAAAGGAACGGGCAGCCCCTCCCCCGATACAATGTGAGGAAGTGGAAACACTAGGAATCATGACTCTGAGAGAGAGAGAGAGAGAGAGAGAGAGAGAGAGAGAGAGCAGGAAAAATAAAACAGACGGAATTCATTTTAAATACAGGTGCAAACACGCCGAACAGAAGACTAAGCAAGAACACGGAGCAGTTGCTGGAATGAGACGTGCGGTGGCTGTGTGCAGCTGGTTGCAGCTGTGTGAAG
>NW_006938312.1:0-697 GCF_000298275.1 Orycteropus afer afer | reverse complement strand
CCACAGATCCCCCTGGCTGCCTGGGGGGTCAGAGGAGCTGGCAGGCAGCCTCCTGGCAGAACCCTGATATGGCCTACTTACCCAGTAGTGTAGTGCCTAAGGCTTCTGACTGCTAACCAGAAGGCTGGTGTTCAAACCCACCAGCCACTCCTTGGAAGGAAGGTTAGGCAATCTACTTCTGTAGTGATACCGCCTCAGAAACCCTAGGAGGGGTCGCTATGAGTTGGGGCTGACTCCACAGCAGTGCGTTTTTTTTGTACCCAGTAGCCAGTGGGAGCTAAGGCCCAGGTCAAACCACGTGGCTCCCTGGCTTCCCCAGCCAGCCTTCCTGGGGCAGAAGGCCCTCCTGTATGGCCACAGACCCTGCTGTGTTTGGGCAGCAAAGGGCTGAGCCCACCTCCTTTGCAGCCAGTGACCACAAGCCCAACTACTGGCTGGCCAGGGAAAGAATTCCTCCACCAGCAGCCATCTCTCACTTCCTCCCCCTCCTGTGGGTGTTGGCTCCAGGCTACAGTGTCAGCAGCTGGGAGGGTTTCTTGGTACAAACGCTTCCCAAGAAGGACCAGTGCTCTTCACTGCGGACCACAGAACTTCGAAGTCGGCCCATCCTTCCACACACCCTGGGATGGCTGTCCTCCTGCGTGGTCCCTTCCCATCACTCAGACTGACCCTCGGCTGTAGGGACCACAGCCGACTG
>NW_006938311.1:2869-3429 GCF_000298275.1 Orycteropus afer afer | reverse complement strand
AGGAGTGGCTGGTGGGTTTGAACCACCAGCCTTCTGGTTAGCAGTTAAGTGTCTTGAGCACTACGACTCCAGAGCTTCTCCATTTGCTTTAGCTACTTTTCTTTCAAGATCAAGTTTCAGAAGCTCTTCTGACATCCATTTTGTTCTTTTCTTCCTTTCCTATCTTTTTAATGAACTTTTACTTTCTTAGTTTTGATGCTAATATCATTTGTCCCACAAGCCGTCTAGTCTTCAGTCATTGATGATCAATGTGTCAAATCTATTCTTCAGATGGTCTCTAAATTCAGATGGGATATAATCAAGGTCATATTTTGGCTTTTGTGGACTGTGTGAATTTTCTTCAGCTACAACTTGAACTTGCATTTGAATAATTGATAGTCACTTCCATGTCAGGTCCTTCCTTGTTCTCACTGATGATACTGAGCTTCTCTATTGTGTCTTTTCACAGATCTAGTCAATTTTATTCCTGTGTATTCCATCTGACAAAGTCCATGTGAATAGCTGTCATTTTTGTTGTTGAAAAAAGACATTTGCAATGAAAAAGTAATTGGTCTTGCAAA
>NW_006938311.1:0-574 GCF_000298275.1 Orycteropus afer afer | reverse complement strand
TTGAGTTTGTCTTACAATTTTGTTAATGGAATCCACTGAGATAATATTTAAACACTACCAATTTGAATATATATTTGAAAAGTTTTTTTTTTTTTGCTTTATTTTGCTTTGATATATATGAGTGAGCAGGGCTACTGTGCTCCTCTATTCACTAGTCAGTAGCACTTAGACACTTACTACCTGTCCTGTTGAGTGTGACAGATAATGAATGAGTGTGCACAGATCTCTGTTATCTGTTCATGGAGAGCAGTTGAGGGTCAGTTGGGCTGTTATTGGCCACTACCTATCCTTGACCAGTTGGTGCTAAAGGAAATGGTGGCCCTCACCCAGTGGGTGGGGCTGCAAGAAGTGCTTACATGGTTGGGTCATGTGAGGACAATTGCTGTCTCCCATCCAGTTATACAGAAAATAAATTTTAAAAATATAAACAAGAGAACAAAAAACATAAACTACATAAACAAACAGCAACTATCACAAAAAGAAGAAGTAGAAGAAGAGGAGAAAGGAGAAGAAGAAAAGGGGAAATAAAAGAAAAAAAAATGAAAATAAAAGAAAGACAAAGAAAAAAAATATA
>NW_006938310.1:0-2333 GCF_000298275.1 Orycteropus afer afer | reverse complement strand
TTTTGATGTGTGCACTTATTGCTATAAATTGGCCTCTGATCACTGCTTTTGCTGTGTCCCAAAGATTTTGGTATGTTGTGTTTTCATTCTCACAATATCATTGGTTCTTGATCATATGCCACGTCCTGAAATAGATGCACATCAACAAATTCTTTTTGGTACAGTGACTGTATTCCTTCCACCTTCTTTTGATGTTTCATCCATCATACAATATTTTCCCCATAGAATCTGTCAATATTTTTACTCAAGGCTTGAATTTTTTCTTCTGTTCTTTCAGCTTGAGAAATGCTGAGAATGTTTCCCTTTTGGTTTTCTAACTCCAGGTCTTTGCATGTTTAATGGTGTCAAGCACTTGTACCAGTACTGTGTTCTTTTCCTTTTTTTCTCTTCCTACTTCCCTCTTCCCTCAATTGTTATTTTTTTAATTCCTTTTCTCCCACCCTCTTTATTATATGATTCTGTGGAGTGGGAAACATACCCCTCACCACCACTACAGTCAATGGTGCCTATACCCCTTGCCCAGTAGTCAATGTTTCATGTTCTCTCACAAGCCAATGCCATGTTGACACTGCAGCTGTGTCTAGTGGCTAGCACTTGTTCCAGTACTCTGACAACTTTCTTTTTCTTTTTTCTTTCTTCATAGGTTTTCTTTTTTCTTTTTCTTGTTGTTCTTTTATTTTTTTCTCCTTTTTCCATCCCCTTTTGGACTTTTTCTTTTGATCCGGTGGAACTGATGCCCTGTCCAAGCCACCCCTACATGGTTGGCATAGTGCCGCATTGTCACTGCAGTTGTGTGTTTTTTTTTTTTTTGGGGGGGGTGTAGCATTATTTTTCCTTTTTCTTCTTTTCTTTTTTTTTTTTTCTTCTTATGTCCCTTTCTCTTTTTTTCTCTTTTTCTTTCTTTACTTTTCTTTTTAGTGTCACCTCCTTTTATCCCACCCCTCAGTTGGGAGGCAGTGACTCTACCCAGCCATACTCACTACACCTACTGGACCACTCACTTTATGAATGCCACCACCTGCTTCAACACCACTGGATTTATAACAGATAATAGCTAACATTCATTCATCTTGCCCTCAGCTTATCTACATTTCTGGCATTTAGGGATTTTTGTTTACACCCAACCATTACCAAATTCACCTGGAGAGAGCTGTTGAACACCATAGTGCTGCCGAGCCATCAACCAGAGTACCACACCCAGCTCATTGCCCAGATAAATTGAAACAAGAAATCAAGATGAAGCAAACAATATATGATCAACAAATTAATACAATAGCACCACAATGTCTCAGAGAGAACAGAATTTTGAGTCACATACCCCCCACACACATACACACAGAAAAAATTGGATAAGTTGGCTCAACCAATTGACCAAAATACAGGGCCAGGAAATCTTCCTGAGGAAGAAATGCTGTTGGAAATACCCAATAAGGAGTACAAAAAAATTTATAATTAGGGCCTTTTGGAATATTAGGAATGAGATCAAGGAAAAGAAAGTAAACACCAAGGATCTCATAGAAAAAAAAAAAATCAAGGAATACCCTGACAAAACTCTAGAAGAATTCAGGAAAACAACATGAGAATATATTGACAAAATAAAAAGAAATTTAAAAATCATGAAAAAAAGCACATAGAAATGCAGAAGACTAATACTATTATTTTAGAAATAGATATTTCATTGGAAGGACAAAGACTACAGTTGAATCAATGGAAGACACACATATCAAAATTGAAGATATTTCTCTTAATTCTAATCTGCTAGCTCTGGTGGCGTAGTGCCTAAGGCAATTGACTGCTAATCAGAGGCTGGTGGTTCAAACCCACCAGCTACTCCTCGGAAGAAAGATTGGGCAATCTACTTCCATAGTGACACTGCCTCAGAAACCCACGGAGGGGTAGCTATGAGTTAGATCTGACTCAATGGCAATGAGTTTGGTTTGGTTTTGAGAGGAATAAACATAAAAAGCAAATGATAAAAAATGAAGAAAGCCCAAGAATTATCTGGGACACTATCTAGAGGAATAATTTACATGCGACTGGAATTCCAGAATAAGAAGAAACCAAAAGAGAAAAAAAAATAGTACTGAGAAAATTTTCAAATATTTGTTGGAAGAAAACTTCCCTAATGTAAGGAATGATGAGAGGATATGCATCCAAGGTGCTCAAAGAATCCCAAATAGGATCGACCTCAAAAGAAACTAATCAAACATACATAATGAAACTTTACAAAACCAAAGATGGTGAAGGAAAAACCTTACAAGAATTTTGGAAGAAAATACAAGAATAAAATGACAAGTTAAATGAAAAATTAGAAATTATTCTAAATCTACAGA
>NW_006938309.1:2818-3301 GCF_000298275.1 Orycteropus afer afer | reverse complement strand
ATTCTCTTCCCCATTTAATGGATTTTGGCCCTTTGTCAAAGATCAGCTGACCATAGGTCGATGGATCAATTTCTGAGTTCTCAATTCTATTACATTGGTCTATGCATCTATCATTGCACCAACACCAGGCAGTTTTGACTACTGTGGCTGTATAGTAGGTTTTGAGATTCGGCAGTGTGAGACTTCCTACTTTGTTCTTCTTCAATAGTACTTTGCTTATCTGAGGTCTCTTTCCTTTCCATATAAAGTTAGTGATTAGTTTTTCCATATCCTTAAAAAAAATATTGATGGGATCTGGATTGGGATTGAATTGAATGTATAGATTGCTTGGAATAGAATTGACATGTTCACAATGTTCAATCTTCCTGTCCAAGAGCATGGGATGTTCTTCCATTTATGTAGATCTCTTATGGTTTCTTGAAGTAGTTTTCTGTAGTTTTCTTTGTACAGGTCTTTTGTGTCCCTGGTAAGATTTATTCCCAA
>NW_006938309.1:0-1062 GCF_000298275.1 Orycteropus afer afer | reverse complement strand
TTCTTCTCCTTTCTTTTATTTATGTGGTGGATGATGTTGATTGTTTTTCTAATGTTGAACCATCCTTGCATATCTTATATGGACCCCACTTGGTCATAATGAATGATTTTCTTGATGTGTTGTTGGAGTCTATTGGCTGGGATTTTGTTGAAGGTTTTTGCATCTATATTCATGAGGGATATTGGTCTGTAGTTTTCTTTTTGAGTGATGGCTCTGCCTGGTTTTGGTATATCAAGGTTATGTTTGCTTCATAAAATGAGTTAGGGAGGATTCCATCCCTTCCTATATTTTGGAATAGTTTGAGTAGGATTGGTGTTAGTTCTTCTCTGAATGTTTGGTAGAATTCTCTAGTGAAACCATCTGAGCCAGGACTTTTTTAGTTGGTCATTTTTTTTATGACCTGTTCAATTTCTTGTTTTGTTATGGATCTGTTCAATTTTTCCACATCAGTCTGTGTTAGTATAGGTAAGTGGTGTGTTTCTAGAAATCTGTCCATTTCTTCCAGATTTTCAAATTCATTGGAGTAAAGTTCTTCATAATTTCCTCATATTATTCTTTTGTTTCAGTTGGTTCTGTTGTGATGTTACCCATTTCATTTCTTATTCGTGTTATTTATGTTCTCTCCCTCTTTTTGCCAGTGGTTTGTCAATTTTATTAATCTTTTGAAAAAACCAACTTCTGGCCTTGTTGATTTTTTCTATTGCCCTTCTATTTTCTGTTTCATTGATATCTGCTTGAATCTTTATTTCCTTTCTTCTGGTGACTGTAGGCTTTTCTTGCTGTTCTTTTTCTAATTATTGGAGATGTTGGTTTAAAGTGTTGATTTTGGCTCTTTATTCTTTTTGGATGTGTGCATTTATTGCTATAAATATGCCTCTAATCACTGCTTTTGCTGTCTCCCAACGATTTTGGTATGTTCTGTTTTCATTCTTGTTTGATTCAAGGAATTCTTGAATTTCAATTTTTATTTCTTTTCTTACCCAATCTTTCTCAAGGAGAGTGTGTTTTTTCAGTTTCCATGTATTTACTCTTTTTCTGTTGATCTTCCTATTGTTGATTTCT
>NW_006938308.1:1177-2189 GCF_000298275.1 Orycteropus afer afer | reverse complement strand
AAAAAAAAAAAAAAACTTAACTGCAGTCTAATCATGAGAAAAACACCAGACAATTCCACACTGTGGGACATTCTACAAAACACTGCATCAGTCGTCTTCAAAAGCACCAAGACCAGGAAAGACAACACTACTGATTGGAAGAGACAAATTCATGGAATGGGGTGTCCTGGACTCGATCTTGGAAATGATAAAGGACGTGAGTGGGGAAGATGACGAGATCCAAATAAAGCCTGAAGTCTAGTTAACAGCGCTGGGTAAATGTGAGCTTGTTAACGGCGGAAACCATACAATAGTTACGGAAGATGCGAACATTTGGGGAAGCTGCGTGAATGGTAGTCAAGGACAATTCGAACTTGTGAGCGGTGGTAACTGGACCATGGTTATGGAAGACGCATGGATTAGGGGAAGCTGGGTGCACAGTATTCACAATATGAACTTGTTAGTGGTGGTAACCATACCATGGTTACGGAAGACGTGAACATTAGGGGAAGATGGGTGAACAGTACTCAGGGACGATATGAACTTGTTAGTTCAGGTAACTGTACCATGGATACGGAAGACACGTACATTAGGGGAAGATGGGTGAATGGTACTCAGGCACGATATGAGCTTGCTAGTGGTGAAACCATACCATGGTTACAGAAGACGCGACCATTAGGGGAAGCTCTGTGAACGGCACTCAGGGGCGGTAGGAGCTTGTTAATGGTGGTAACTGTACCATGGTTACGGAAGACACAAACATTGGGGAAGCGGTGTGAACGGTACTCAGGGATGATATGAACTTGTTCTTGGTGGCAACCATACCATGGTTACGGAAGACATATGGATTAGGGGAAGCTGCGTGAATGGTACCCAATGATGATATGAACTTGTTTGTGGTGGCAACTGTACCATGGCTATGGAAGACACAAACACTAGGGGAAGCTGCGTGAATGGTACTCAGCGACGATATGAACTTGCTGGTGGTGGTAACTGTACCATGGCTACAGAAGACATAAGGATTAGGGGAAGC
>NW_006938308.1:0-567 GCF_000298275.1 Orycteropus afer afer | reverse complement strand
CCCACCCTGGGAGCCTGGCCCAGCCTACCTATCGCAGCAGGCAAGCAGATCCCCTGGGCGTAACGTGAGGAGGACCTCTGTCCTTACCCTTCTAGTGCAGTCGAGATAAGCTCCGGACAATCCCAGCAGTCACCTGACAGCTGACCCAGGGCCCAACGCAGAGCACAGAACAGGGACAGACGGCCCTGACTCAGCGGCGTGAGGCTGATGCAGTGTGAACAGGCTCGCAGCCGTGTGACCAGGTCAGTGCCCCCTGTACAGGCCTTCCTGGGAATCCCACGGAGAAGCGTGGAGGTGAGCACACTGCCAGCTGGGACACACACAAGACACAGGTGGATTGGCAGCAGCGGACACGTACACGGGGCGCGCTGAGGCGGGGGTCACAGCCAGTCTTCCTCAGAGAGGAGTCCAGGGGCGCACACATGCCCACTGCCGTGTCTGGGTGGACGGTCTAGTATCAGCGTTGCACCGTGGGCCCTGGGGGAGGGGGAGAGGAATTTGTGGGCAGCTGGTAACCCCAGGAGGGAGGCAGGCCCTGGAGGGGCAGAGCTGACATCTCTGGGAGGA
>NW_006938307.1:0-2361 GCF_000298275.1 Orycteropus afer afer | reverse complement strand
TAATTTCCACATTTTATTATATCACCTTTCTTTGGAATGGGCACAAATATCGATCTCTTCCAGTTGGTTGGTCAGGTAGCTGTCTTCCAAATGTCTTTGTTTAAATGAGTGAGTGCTTCCAGCGTTGCATCTGTTTATTGAAACAGCTCAGGTGATATTCTGTCAATTCCTGGAGACTTATTTTTTTGCCAATTCCTTCAGTGTATCTTGGACTTCTTCCCTCTCTATCATTGGTTCTTGATCATATGCTACCTCCTGAAGTGGTTGAATGTCAACCGATATTTTTTGGTATAGTGATTCTATGTATTCCTTTGATGCTTCATGATATGCTGTCATATGGTTAATAATTTGAGAGCAGGAACTGTGTCTTAATTACAGCTGGACCCTCAGAATCCAAAGAAAAATGAATGCCTTAGAATTTTAGTGTTGACAAAAAATATTGAATATATCACAGTCTGCGAGAAGAATGAAAAAATCTGTCTTGGAGGAAGTACAGCCATAATGTTTCTTGGAAGGTAGGATGGCAAGACTTTGTCTCATGTACTTTGGATGTAATACCAGGAGGGATCAGTCCCTAGGGAAGGACATGAAGCTTGGTAAAGGAGATGGTCAATGAAAAAGAGGAAGACCTTCAACACGATAGATTGGTACAGTGGCTGAAACAATGGGTTTAAGCATAGAAATGATTGTGAGGGTGGTGCAGGACCAGTCTGTGTTTTGTTCTGCTGTACATAGTGTCCCTATGAGGTGGAACTAATTGATGGGTCTTAACAACAACATAATATTATAGGGAAAAATACTGCCAATTAATTGCATTAATTGCAAGATGTTAATGAAATTAAGGTATTTTCTTTTTCTATATATTGTGCTCTGGTAGCATAGTGCCTAAGGCACTTGAGTGCTAACCAGAAGGTTGGTGGTTCAAATCCATCAGTCACTCCTTGAAAGGAAGGTTGGGCAATCTACTTCCATAGTGATATGACTTGGCAACCTGAGGCGGGGTCGCTATGAGTCATATCTGACTTGATGGCACATAACAACAACAACAACATCTATTGTGCAGGAATATAGAGGTCAGGTGATATAAGTGATGGCTAATGGTTTCCTTCTGATGTTATGCTGCCATACTGTAAACAATCAGAGAGAAGGAACTGAGTCTTTTTTTATAGCTGGATCCTTAGAATCTTGCTTAGTGCCAGATCCATTGTTAGCTTTCTATAATGAAGTTATACTTCAATACCAGAATGATCATAGGAATATTACCTGACATACTACTAAATTTTGCTAACAATACCATAAATCTGAGGAGGGTTCAGGATTCCAAATTTTAATACATTGCTGAAGTAGCCTCTCCCATCAGGCTTCTGTCCATTAATTACATAAATACATGAATAAATTGATTAACTACCTAACTAGCCAACTAACTAATTAACATTCGTTGTCCATAATTAGGGAATTATTTTAAGCTTTCATATAGAACCACATCTTCAAGTGTTGTAATAGTATAGGCTTATCACCATAAAGTGTTCGTCTTTGATAGCTATAACACTTATAGGTCCTTGAAGGTATTTAATGAGCTATAATTCTTAGAGACACTTCTAATCTCCAATGACATGAGAACCAAGACTCAACAACTCAGAATGGAGGTATAATTCTAACCAAGATTATGTTTTATTGCACTGATGATGACCTGCATCAATGAAGAGTGTTACTGTATAATGACAGATATATAGTAGTATTTCTCTCCCCTCCCTTCCTTTTTTTCATTGTTGCCTCCATCAGCCACTGCTCGGAAGGAAGGTTGGGCAATCCTATTTCTGTAGTGATACCGCCTCAGAAACCCAAGGAGGGGTCACTATGAGTCAGGGCCAGCTCAATGGCACATAACAACAACAACAACAAGGAGCCTGTAATTACACGTTTTCATTAATGCTTTCTCCTCATGAATTTCTATATCAAATATATACTTTTTGTGACTGTGTGTATTTATCTACATATATGTCTATGTCTATCTATGTCTATATCTATACCAAACCAAACCAAACTCACTGCCTGTAGAGTTTTTCCACACACAGCTATCCCTCCTTGGGTTTCTGAGGCTCTGTTGGTGTAGTGCCTAAGACATTAGACTGCTAACCAGAAGGCTGGACGTTCAAACCCACCAGCCATTCCTTGAAAGGAAGTGTGATAGTTGAAGATGTGTCAACTTGGCTGGACTCCAGTTGTGAGTGGTGGTTCCCATGATGGATCACATGACTGCATCCAAAGCGGCCGGTCAGTCTAGGGGGAGTTTCCCCAGGGGTGTGGCCTACCTGTAATACTATCCCAGGGACAAACTGGAAGAACGGCATTCCGGACTAT
>NW_006938306.1:3093-3663 GCF_000298275.1 Orycteropus afer afer | reverse complement strand
TCTTTGAGAAGTGGATGGTCCCTACCTTCTTCAGAGTAATAGAACTACTATATGACCCAGCAATTCCACACCTTAGTATATATAATCAAAATAATGGAAAGGAGACTTAAAAAGAGTCTTGTACACTAATGTTAATTGCAGCACTATTCATAACAGCCAAAATGTGCAAACAAATGCCCATCAAAAAATAAACATGTAAACTAAATGTGGTACATACATACTCAGCCAGTTGGAGAAATGAAGTCTTGATATAAGCTACAATGGAGATGAAACTTGAAGTCATTATGCAGAGTGAAATGAGTCAACCATAAAAAGACAAATATGTATGACTTGATTTACATAAAGAGATATGGAAAGCCAAATGCATAGAGATCAAAGTTCATTATTGGTTAACAGGGGCACGAGGGTATATGGAAGAGGGGAATAACAATGATGGAAAATTTGCATTGATTAAGGGTAGGGTTACACAGTTGATGACTGTAATTGCTGTCAGTGAATTGTACACCTCTAAAAAGTTGAACTGGCAAAAGTTGTGTGATAGTTATATTTACAAGATCTGACTCATAGCAA
>NW_006938306.1:0-721 GCF_000298275.1 Orycteropus afer afer | reverse complement strand
GCCTGTCTTTTGTTTGGCTGGAAACCACAGGTGTGGGTTCAATTCCAGATCTGAAGGGCAGCTAGGGGCCACAGTCTCAGTGGTTCCACCAGGCTATATTGGACTCTTTTTACTTTCTTGATAGTGTCTATTACAGCACAAACATTTTAAACTTTGGTAAAGTCCAATTTATCTATTTTTCTTTTTGTTGCTTATGCTTTTGGCACTGTATCTAAAAGACAATTGCTTAATCCAAGGTCACACAGATTTATGCCTATGCTTTTGTCTAAGACTTTTATAACTTAAGCTCTTACATTTAAGCCTTTGATGTATTCTGAGTTAATTTTTATACACAGTGTGATGTAGGGGTCCAACTTCATTCTTGTGCATGCTGATATTCAGTTGGCTCAGCACCACTTGTTGAAAAGACTATTTCTTTGTTGATGTAGTAGTTATGTTTGTGTGTCAACTTGGCTGGGCCTGGTTGAGTGGCTGGGCAGCTGGTGGTAGTAATCCCCATGAGGAGACTGGTAATCAGCTCCATGGTGGGATCTACCACAAGCAGCTGAGTAGCTGCCTTTGGGAATGTGGTCTGCTTCCTGTATTTAAGGAGAAGCCTTTGGGAATGGTCTCTAGCCTATGGCACGCTTAGACTCTGCATGTAGCCGTGTCATTGCTAGCAGCCTGCTATGCTGTGCCGACGTTGGGACTTACAATGGACTTAAGTTAATGGCCTGCCATG
>NW_006938305.1:1589-2348 GCF_000298275.1 Orycteropus afer afer | reverse complement strand
CCACAGGTGTGGGTTCAATTCCAGACCTGAAGGGCAGCTAGGGGCCATAGTCTCAGTGGTTCCACCGGGCTCTATTGGACCAGCAAACCTGGTCCACACCTTTTTATTTTTTTTCTCCAAATGATTTGAAGTTTTGTTCCACATTGTTCTCCCTCTCTATCACAATTCTCCTACATAGATCCCCTTCCAAGTGGATGACAGTGGTAGCCGGGCACCATCTAGTTCTTCTGGTTGCATAGTTGTATAGGCTACAGATCGGATGGTGTACCAGTCTCTAGGACTAATTGTTTCCATGAATTTTGGTTTTCTTCCTTCTTCTTTGCCCTGGATGAGGAGAGACCCATTGTTGCATCTAGATCCCAGTTGCTATTCGCCAAAGTAGGAGGTGGAACAATTTTTTGTATAGTATGTTATGCCAATTGAGCTTCATTTCCCCTATGACTATGGTCCCAAGCCTGCAGGTTCAAGTACTCAGTCCCTCTGGGTAGCTGCCTGTGGCCAAGCAGTGACCACAACCTTGCCCCTTGTCATCTCTACTATACACCTGGGAATTCTGATCATTCACATAAACTTATAGGACGATTGTCTGACAACCCTATATATGTTCTTGGATACACTTCCCATTTCATAGACATATCTAATTGTTTAGCCTGTCACTCATCTATTCACCCATATACCCATGTTTGTCTTCACTGACAACGCAGTACTGTATGTGCAAAAGGGTTCATATTTGTTGTCTGTACCTCCCATGTACCTCTC
>NW_006938305.1:0-642 GCF_000298275.1 Orycteropus afer afer | reverse complement strand
ATGTTATTACCAAATATTTTTTCCCAATCTGTAGGTTCTCTTTTGACTCTTTTGGAGAAGTCTTTGGAAGCACATAAAAATTTAATTTTCAGAAGTTGCCAATCATCTGGTTTCTCTTCTGCTGTTTTTGAATATTGAGTTATGCTTGATAGTCCATTTATGCCACATATTAGGGCCCTTAAATTTGCCCCTAAATTTTCCTTGAGGAACTGTATTGTTTTAGGTTTCACATTTAAGTCTTTGATTCATCTGAAGTTCTTTTTTGTGTATGGTGTGAGGTACAGATCTTGTTTCATTTTTCTGCAAATGGATCTCCAGTTTTGCCAGCACCATTTATCAAACAAACATTCTCTTTCCCATTTAATGGATTTTGGGCCTTTGTCAAAGATCAACTGACTATAGGTTCATGGATCTATTTCTGGGTTCTCAATTCCATTCCATTGGTCTATGTGTCGGTCATTAAACCAATACCAGTCAGTTTTGACTACTGTGACTGTATAGTAGTGGATTTTGATATCCAGCAGTGTGAGACCTCCTACTTTCTTCCTCTTCTTCAATAGTGCTTTGCTTATCTGAGGTCTCTTTCCTTTCCATATAAAGTTAGTGATTGGTTTTTCTATATCCCTAAAGAATGTTGATGGG
>NW_006938304.1:1421-2155 GCF_000298275.1 Orycteropus afer afer | reverse complement strand
GTTACCAGAAGAAAACAAATAATAAAGATCCAAGAACAAATACATGAAACAGAAAATGGAAAGACAATAGAAAAAAATCAACAAGACTAGAAGTTGGTTCTTTGTAAAGATAAGTAAAATTGACAAACCACTGCAAATTTAACAAAGGAAAAAAGGGAAAGAATACAAATAACCTAAGGAAGAAATTATTTGGGTGACACCACAACAGAACCAACAGAAATTAAAAGGATAATTAGGATACTATGAAGAACTATACTCCAACAAATTTGAAAAATCTAGAAGAAATGGACAGATTTCTAGAAACATACTACTCACCCAAACCAACAGAGGCTGAGGTAGAAAATTTAAACAGACCCATAGCAAAAAAAGAAATTGAACAGGTCATAAAAAAAATTACCAACCAAAAAGCCCTACTCCAGATGGTTTCACTGGAGTATTCTACAAAATGTTCAGAGAATTGATACCAATCCTACTCAATCTATTATAGAACATAAAAAAGGACAGAATCCTCCCAAATTCATTTAATGAAGGAAGCATCAGCATGGCACTGAAATTGGGCAAAGACATCACTGAAAGGGAAAACTACACACCAATATACCTGTGAATACGGATGCAAAAATCTTCAAAATCCTAGCCAAAGGACTCCAACAACATATCCAAAAAATAATGCATTATGACCAAGTGGGGTTCATATCAGGTATGCAAGGATGGTTCAACATTAGAAAAACAATCAA
>NW_006938304.1:0-416 GCF_000298275.1 Orycteropus afer afer | reverse complement strand
TAAATATGACTATTCTAACTTATACACCAATCATTAATGCCAAAAATATAATATCGATGATTTTTACCAACTTCTACAGTCTGAAATTGAACAAACATGTAATCAAGATCATGAATAATTGCTGGAAATTGGAATGTGAATGCTGGGGGCAGGAGGGAAGAAGCATCAGGAGTTGGAAAATAGTCATAAAAATGATGCCAAAAATTGCATGACACACTTTTACAAGACCCATGACTAATTCATTGAAAACACTTTGTAGCAATAAAGGAAATGGCAATTATGCATGTGGATCTCACCAGACGTCACACACAGGAATCAATGGAAATACATTTATGGAAAGAGATGATGGAGAATCTCCACTAGAGCGGAAATAGATCGTTAATTGCTCATATGCACGTTCTACTTAAAACCTACTG
>NW_006938303.1:0-2363 GCF_000298275.1 Orycteropus afer afer | reverse complement strand
TTTCATCGAAGTTCAAGAACATGATGGCTGTCACCTACTGTCAAATTTTGTTTATTCTCTTCCTCTTTCTTTTAAGTGATACTGTTTATGACATGAAGAAGCACAAATTAGTTGACATGATGTAGTCTCATCTCTGGGATAGTTTGACTGTGTGAGTGAGGTAACTGGTCCTTAGACCCTTGTTGGCCCCATATCAACAGCAGCAACATCACCTGGGAGTTATTTGAAACGCAGACTCTTAGGTTCCATTTCAAATCTGCTGAATAAGAATCTTCATTTTAACAAGATCCCCAGGTGATTCATGTGTACTTCCTTTGAGAAGTGCTGTTCCTAAAAATCCAGAATAGTAGATACTGAAGCTTGTCAGAAAGACATGGGTCTGAGAGATCCACTTTCAGAATCCAGTCTGTCGCTAGTCAGTCCTATATACTTTCAGTTGTATTTGCTAGAAACACTAGAACTCTACTTTCTTGTCTATTCATTTCTAAAAAGCCCACTAACATTACCCACTTCTGAAAATCTTATTATTTCTTATTTTAATTATTCTTGTATTTAAAAATGATAATAACATTCAAACGGCATATCTACTTATGGTCTCTGTCTCTAAAGTCTAGTTTATCTAGTCACTAAGTCCCATGCAGAAAGACTTTGAGTAGCTCTAAGAGAAATATCGGAAATAGAGTATTGATTTTAAAAAATATGTGAAATAGGCTAGCAGAAATAGAAGACATTTCTTATCTGTTAAAATGATAATATCTACCTACTGTTGCATTAATAATGCAGTAATGTGTGTAGACGGCCCAGCACAGAGTCTAGCAGAGGGCAGGTGGGCTGACATTGCTGCTGATCGACCAGTTCAGGAGCAAAGGCCAGGAGATGGGAGGGAGGTGGGGAGCTGTATTGAGTGAGCTCTTCTAGGCAGCCAGTCCCCCTTGACTGAATTAAGAGATGTGGATGAAGATATGCCAGGGTTCAGATCTTCACCCTCTTACTAGCTGTGTGTCCTTGGACAAGTCATTTAACATCTCGAAGCTGAGTGCTAAATTACCTGTTAGGTAGGGCCTTTATACATAGAAGATAAAGTGTTTATCATAGTACTTGTTGTTGTTATGTGCCGTGGAGTCGGCCCCGACTCATAGCGACCCCTCCTTGGGTTTCCGAGGCAGTATCACTATGGAAGTAGGATTGCCCAACCTTCCTTCCGAGGTACTTAGCACAGCATAAATCATCAATAAAAGACAAAGACACACACATGTGTACACACAGAGCTAAGTACTTTGGAAGTGGCAGTCATCTTCATAAATATCCAGTACTCAGAACATGGCCCTAGAAAATTACCCACTTTCATCCTACTTGTTTCCTCAGCAAAGATGCATTTCTGTTTGAGGATACACACCCTTCCTGTCACGGTGATGCACACCTTCTGCTAAGGGGCTCAATGTGGGTAAACTAGAATGCACACTGCAGAATGCTCATGTTTTTATTGCTTGCCTCTGCAAGAATCCAGACTCTGATGTCAGCTTTATTGGAGCCACAGTCAGATATGGGGAAGTAACCCTGGGCCAGCAGCCGTCTGCCAGCACAGAGGAGGCCTCTGTTGTCTGCTTCCTCAAAGCAGGGCTCGTCCTTTCTGTGTGTCTCTCACAATTACTCAGAGCAGTCAACAGAGCTGCTCATGACTTATGCATGGAAATAGGTGATCCCATCTGGCCTCCCACAAGGTCTTGACCCTTTCCTGGCCCTTGCCTGCTGCCAGCACATAATCCTTGGCCCTTGGGGAACCAGAGCCTATTGCCAATTACTGTGGGCATATCTGTGTGCCCCTCAAGGATCTTCTTGTGCCTTGTTAGGCTTAATTGCATGGCCACTGAGAGCTGGAGCGTCTGAGATCAGCCTCATCAGCAGCCCTGGGGGATCCTGGTGATTGGGTAGCATGGCTCAGGGAGTCCACTGAGAGGTTGCAGACCCTTGCTGCCTCCATTACCACTACAAAGGCTGGAGGTTGGCCAGGCTGTGAGCCAGGGCCACAGCTGCCACAAATGACGCTGGAGATTACATCACTGGACAGAAACTTCCAGGAACAGCGCAGCCAGAGCAGGACTCCGCTCTCTTGGTCTGGCTCTCCTGAGCCTATGAGTTATCACAAAGCGGAAATCTTCTCTGCCATTGAATGCTTCTCCCCTGGGCATTCCGATATTGTCACCAACTATTTAATCACTCTAAAGACTTGTTGTTGTTGTTATGTGCCGTGGAGTCGGCCCCGACTCGTAGTGACCCCTCCTTGAGTTTCCGAGGCAGTATCACTACAGAAGTAGGATTGCCCAACCTTCCTTCCGAGGAGTGGCTGGTGGGTTTGAACCGCC
>NW_006938302.1:0-2364 GCF_000298275.1 Orycteropus afer afer | reverse complement strand
CTACATAAATGGAAGAACATCCCATGCTCATGGATAGGAAGATTGAACATTGTGAAAATGTCAATTCTACCCAAAGCAATCTACACATTCAATGCAATCCCAATCCAGATCCCATCAACATTCTTTAGGGATATGGAAAAACCCATCAGTAACTTTATATGGGAAGGAAAGAGACCTCGGATAAGCAAAACACCATTGAAGAAGAACAACAAACTAGGAGGTCTCACACTCATCCTCATGAAGAGGACTCTAATTCTGTTCATTGCTATCAAAAGAAAAGCTTTTTCTCTGTTTCAGTGGTTGCCAAAACTGGCTGCTCAATCCAATGTTTAAGAGCAACTGTTTCTAAAAACTCAAAATCATGAAAAACAAAAGATCAAGTTTGCTGGTCTGATAGAGCCTGGTGAGGCCCCTGAGACTATGGCTACCCTTCAGGTATGGAATTGAACTCAGTCCTGTGGCTTCCAGCCAAACAATAAACAGGCATATGGGAGCAACATTTACATCAGGTACATACACTACTTGGAGTGATCAGTCAAGGGAGAACAGAAGGGCAGTGTTTGTACAGGGAGACAGCTCAGGGGGTGGGAGTGCATGCGATAGAAGGACACATGGAAGAGGTAACTACAAGGAGGAAGTGGGAAGAGAGGTGTTACACTGTGGGGAATTGCAGTCAATGTCATGAGACAAAATGTTTATGAACTACTGTACAGATAATGAATTTGCTTTGTAAACTTTCACCCAAATCACAATAAATATTATTTTTTTTAAAAAAATAGCATACAAACAAAACAAAGAAAATGAAAATGCTGGGCAAGTCACTCCAATTTAAAACCACCAATTAAATATAAACACTAAAATCTCATAATGCCTGAGACAATAGAGCATCAATGTCCACGCAAAGAAGCAAGATAAAGCAGGAGAAACAAGGGACCAGGATACAGACTCAAAACACATGCCTGAGGAAGACACAGCACTGGAACTCCCTGAAAAGGAATTCAAAAGAATTATATTTAGGTGTCTCCAATGAATTGAGAGGCAGATCAAGGAAAATACTGACAAAACTGAGGAAAACACAGAGAAAACCTTACAACAATTTCAAAAGACAATACAAGAATAAAATGACAAAATAAATGAAAAATTAGAAATGACACAAAATCTGCACACAGAAATCCAGAAGATTAATACCAAACTTTCAGAAATAGATAAGACTTTGAATGGACAAAGGAGTATAATTGAATCAATGGAAGACAGATTTAGGGGGATTGAAGACAAATACCTCAATACTTCTTTGGAAAGGGATCAATCAGAAAAAAAAATCAAAACAAAATAAAGGAAGTTTAAGGTTCATGTGAGATACCATCAAAAGGAATAACATATGTGTAACTGGAATTCCAGAACAGAAAGAGACAAATAAAACCACAGAGAAAATTGTTGAAGATTTGTTGGAAGAGAATTTTCCTGGTATGATAAAAGATGAGAATATATCCATTCAAGAGGTCCAACAAACCCCAAACAGGATAGACCCCAAAAGAAAATCACCAAGACTTATCATCATCAAACTCACCAAAACCAAAGACAAAGAAAGAATTATGAAAGCAGCACAGGAGAAACAAAAAGTTACCTACAAGGGGCAACAAATAAGATTAAGCTCTGATTTCTCAGAGCTTAATTTCTCAGCAGAAACCATGCAGGTGAGAAGACAATGGAATGGTATATATAAAACCCTGACAGAGAAAAATTTCCAACCAAGAATTATGTACCCAGCAAAATTGTCCCTCAAATATGATGGTGAAATTAGGACATTTCCAGATAAGCAAAAATTAAGGGAATTTGTTAAAACCAGACCAACCTTATAAGAGATACTAAAGGGAGCTTTGGACAGAGAAGCAGCAACAGCCAACAACTGACCATTAACGCACATGATGATATAACCCAGAAACAAACCCAGCTATGAAAGTATCCAAAGTAAATAAGTCTACAAGACTGTAAACAGGGAACCAAAGACATCAATTGACAAATGAGGACAATTACAAACCAAAAAGAGGGAAAAATCTGTGTCATTACAGAACTTGTAGATGGTAGGGAAGTCAAGACAACTACGACATAGAATGGACTATTCTAAACTTGGGAAGAAAACTATAAATCCCAGGGTAACCACAAAGAAAAATGATAAGGGGTCTGCCGATAAGATGGAGGAATAGGCAGATAAGTGACACAGACCCTCTTCAACAAAGAAAAGAAAAACCAATTGACAGAGATACAGAAGATAATCCTGGAACCCTGAGCTTTGAAAGGAACTATACAGAAATGGATTAAGCACAAACTAGTGGAAAAACCTGAACAAAAACAGTGAGTACAGAG
>NW_006938301.1:0-2305 GCF_000298275.1 Orycteropus afer afer | reverse complement strand
GCAATGATGGGCTCAAGTATAGCAGGGATTGTGGGGCTGGCGCAGGATCGGGCAGTGTTTCGTTCTGCTGTGCATGGGGTCGCTATGAGTCGGAAACTACTCGATGGCACTTAACAACAACAAGAAGAACAAGTGGGAAGATAAGCTTATGTTTATGTAAAACTTGGAGAAACAAAATTTATTGAGGCCGCCAATATTTATGAAGCCACTAGATGGCTCTGTTATCTTATTATTTAGGTCTGTATGGTATTTAAAACCCTAGAAGATTTTGGCTTAAAGTGCATTAATTTATTATTGAGTATGAATGTGTAAATGTGTGTGAGGATAGTAGCATCAAAATGCTAGAATATATAATGACTCTAGCAACTTACCCTCTGGACTCCAGATTTATATAATAAATATCTATAGTGACTATTGAAAACCTTAGATTCTACTAGAAAGAAATAATTTTCAGGTGCAGATTTTAGAAATATAATTGAAATACCATAGATCTCTTTTATATGTGAACTCCAAGAATAGGCTTTTATTCTTTTTTTAAAAAATTCTGTTGTGATTTGGGTGAAAGTTTACAGAGCAAGGAATAGGTTTTTAACATACTAAATTAATCAAGACGAGAATTAATTCATTTCTTATTGTCTAGAGTATTTCAGTTAATACATTTTTAATGTGGTGTGATCAAAGCAAACAGTGATTCTGTTGGAGTAATGAAATGTTGCCATCCAATTTGCTAGAGAGCAGAGCTGTAATCATTTTCATCTCACCTAAGCAGTACTGGACTCTCTTGGTAGTGCAAGAGTTAATACATTCTGCTGTTTACCAAAAGGTTGGAAGTTCTGGTCCACCCAGAGGCACCATTCAAAAACCCTGTGGAGCACAGTTTTATTCTGCCACACATGGGGTCACCAGGAATCTGAAACAACTTGATGGCAACAAGTTGTGATTTTTAGCAGTTTATAGTAGTACTTGGTACATATTTTGTTGAATGAAGAAGCTGGGATGATAAAAGTGAAAAAGAAATTCTGGGAAATGACGTATAATGGTCAAGAGAAAAAAATGAATTGCAAGGGTAGGATAGTAAAACAAATATAACAACTACTTTTTGACTCTAGGCAATTTTCCTGATAAGAACCGTACAATGCTTTCTGAAAATTTTTAGCTTGAGCTGTATCTATACTAATTTTAACATTCCTGTTTTTTAAAGTAAAATAATATATGCAGTTACTCCAATTTAATATAAAGGTGATTAGTAGTTATTTCTTAATTCTATTCATGTAAGGTCCCCTGGTGGCATGGTGGGTGAGGCATTTGGCTGCTAACCAGAAGGTCAGCAGTTCAAATCCACCAGCCTCTCCACAGAAGGAAGATGGGGCTATCTACTTCCATATAGATATATAGCCTCGGAAACCCAGTGGGGGTTGCTGTGAGTTGGAATCAACTCACTGGCAGTGAGTTTGGTTTTTTGGTTTTATCCAAGAGTTACAGAGACCAAGTAGAATTAGAACGAGAGAAAGGCCTTTTGTATTTCTCTAGTTTAAAACCCTTTTATCTGCATGCCAATTTATGTAAATGGATACCATATATTAAAAATCCGAAGGATCCTGATAAATTTCATGAAAGCAGAAGAATTTCTGAACACTCATTATTCATTAGGACACTGGACAGAAATGACTGAGAAGACCTAAGAAGGGAAGCTATGTGAAATGAGCCTACACAAAAGGGGTTATGATAATAATTTATCTGTTGTACTTGAGGTTCATGGTAATGATAACAACTAATGATTACTGAGTACTTATGAGCTCAATAATTAACTCTTTTAATTCTCACAACAATGCTATGAAGTTTGTACTATTATTATCTCCATTTTATAGATGAGAAAACTGAGACAGAGATAAAGAATATACTTAGTTTAAGATTAGAACCGGAATTTTTTTTTTTTTTTATTTTCTTCATTCTTCTTTGCTCTGGATGAGGAAAGACGCGTTGTTGCATCTAGATGGCAGCTTGCTAGCTTTTAAGATCCCAGTTGCTACTCACCAAAGTAGGAGGTGGAACAATGTTTTATGTAGTATGTTATGACAATTGAACTTGATGTCCCCTGCGACTATGGTCCCAAGCCCGCGGGTTCAACTACTCGGTCCCTCTGGGTAGCTGGCTGTGACCAAGCAGTGACCACAACCTTCCCCTTTTCAACTCCACTATACACCTGGGAATTCTGATTATTCACATACACTTACAGGACCATTGTCTGCCAGCCTTATGTATGTTCTTGGATACACTCTCCATTTCATAGACATACCTAATAGTT
>NW_006938300.1:1782-2313 GCF_000298275.1 Orycteropus afer afer | reverse complement strand
TTGGAAACCTCTCATACCACCCTTACCTGGGTCCCTGCAGCTGACTCCTCCTCTGTCCGGATTCCTGGACCTTTTAATCCCCTTTCTCCTGCTCTCCTGCCTTGCTGCTCCTGCTTTGGGCATGCCTGACTGCCCTTTCCTCACCTGGACCCACCTATAGAAGCTGACAAGTCCAAAGTTCTTGGAGAGAACGTCAAGTTGGAGGCTTTTCCTGACTCTTGCAGCTGCATGGGCTGAGGAGCTCAAGGTTGGCAGGCAATGTACTGGCTGTTGACTCCAACAAATGATGAATCCAAGATGGTGGATTGTTCACTCATGGACAATTGTAGGCAGCACAACAGAATCCCCATCCACAGAGGAATGAAAGTGGATGAGGTCATTCAAAAAGTCTGTCAGATTTATAGAAGCCGGCAAGTCCAAAGTTCTTGGATCAAACGTCAAGCTGGAGACTTTTCTCAACTCTTGCAGCTGCAGGGGCTGAGGAGCTTGAGGTTGGCAGGCAGTGTATTGGCTGTTGACTCCAACAAATGA
>NW_006938300.1:0-1187 GCF_000298275.1 Orycteropus afer afer | reverse complement strand
TTATTGAGTCCCTTGGGTTTTCTAATAAGATCATATCATCCACAAATAGAGTTTTAATTCCTCTTTGCCAGTATGTATGCCTTTTATTTCTCTTTCTTGCCTTATTGCCCTGGCCAGGACTTCCAATACAATGTTAAATAGAAGTGGTGATAGAGGGCATCCCTGTCTGGTTCCCGTTCGTAAGGGGAATGTCTTGAGTCTTTCACCATTAGTAATGATGTTGGCCATTGGCTTTGCGTATATGCCCTTTATTATGATGAGGAATTTCCCTTCTATCCCTATTTTGCTGAGAGTTTTAAACAGGAATGGATGTTGGCTTTATCAAATATCTCTTCTGCATCAATTGATATAATCATATGGTTCTTTTCCTTTGTTTTGTTTATGTGGTAGATTACATTGATTGATTTTTCTGATGTTGAACCACCCTTATAAAACTTGTATGAATCCCACTTGGTCTGGATGTATTAAGATTTTTGCATCTATGTTCATGAGGGATATTGGTCTGTAGTTTTCCTTTCTAGTGGTGCTTTCCCTGGTTTTGGTATTAGTGTTATGCTTGCTTCATAAAATGAGTTTGGGAGTACACCATCTTTTTCTCTGTTCTGGAATAGCTTGAGTAGCATAGGTGTCAACTCTTCTCCGAATATTTGATAGAATTCTCCAGTGAAGCCACCAGGGCTAGGGCTTTTCTTTGTGGGAAGTTCTTTTATGACTTGTTCAATTTCTTCCCTTGCTATGGGTCTGTTCAAGCTTTCTATTTCTGAGTGGGATAATTTAGATAGGTCTTGTGATTCTAGAAACTTGTCCATCTCTTCTAGGTTCTCAAATCTATTGGTGTACAGTTTCCCTTAATATTCTGTCAGTATCTTTTTTATTTCAGTTGGTTCTGTTGTGATGACACCATTTTCATTTACAATTCTTGTGATTTGGATCTTCTTTTTCTTTTCTTTTGTTAGGTCTGCCAATGGTTTATCAATTTTGTTAATCTTTTCGAAGAACAACCTCTTTGTTTTGTTGATTTTCTCTATGATTTTTTTGTTTTCTGTATTGCTATAAACTGTCCTCTGAGTACTGCTTACACTGTGTCCCATAGGTTTTGGTATGATGTATCTTCATTCTCATTAGTTTCTAGGAATTTTATTATTTCAGTTTTTATCTGTTCTGTAACCCAATAGTTTTTGAGCATT
>NW_006938299.1:0-2360 GCF_000298275.1 Orycteropus afer afer | reverse complement strand
GTCCAGTTGTGAGGATTTTTGTTTTCTTTATATAGAGATGTAATCCATACTGCAGACTGTATTCTTCAATCTTCATCAGTAAATGCTTCAAGTCATCTCCTCATTTCAGCAAAGTTGTGTCATCAACATATTGCAGGTTGTTAAGGATTCTTCCTCCAATCTTGATGCCATGTTCTTCTTCACATAGTCCAACTTCTTGGATTATTTCCTCAGCATATAGATTGAATAAGTATGGTGAAAGGATACAACTCTGATGCACTCCCATCTTGATTTTAAACCATGCAGTGGTCCCTTGTTCTGTAGAAACGACAGCCTCTTGGTCCATATATAGGTTCCTCATGAGTATGGTTAAGTATTCTGGAATTCCCATTCATCTCGATGTTATCCATAATTTGTTATGATCCACACAATCAATGCTTTTGCAGTCAATAAAACACAGATAAACATCTTTCTGGTATTCTTTGCTTTTAGCCAAGATCCATCTGACATCAGCAATGATATCCCTTGTTCCATGTCCTGTTCTGAATGCAGCTAGCACCTCTGGAAGTTCTCTGTCAACATACTGCTACAACTGTTTTTGAATTATCTTCAGTAATATTTTACTTGCATGCAATATTAATGATATTATTTGATAATTTCCACATTCTCTGGGATTACCTTTCTTTGGAATGGTTACAAATATGGATCTCTTCCAGTCAGTTGCCCAGGTAGCTGTCTTCCAAATCTCTTGGCATAACCGAGTAAGTGCCACCAGTGGGGCAACCGTTTGTTGAAACATCTCTGTGGGTATTCTGTCATTTCCTGGAGCCTTGTTCTTTGCTAATTCCTTCACTGTAGCTTTGACTTCTTCCTTCAATACCATTGGTTCTTGATCATATGCCACCTCCTGAAATGGATGAACATCAATCAATTGTTTTTGGTACAGTGACTCTGTGTATTCCTTCCATCTTCTTTTGAGGCTTCCTACATCATTCAATATATTGCCCATAGAATGTTTCAGTATTGCAACTCAAGGCGTAATTTTTTCCCTCAGTTCTTTCACCTTGAGAAATGCTGAGTGTGTTCTTCCCTTTTGGTTTTCTAACTCCAGGTCTTTGCATTTTTCATTATAGTAATTGGCTTTGTCTGTTTGAGGTGCTCTTTGTAATCTTCTGTTCAGCACGTTTATCTCATCATTTCTTCCATTTGCTTTAGCTACTCTCTACTCAAGGGGCAAGTTTCAGAGTTTCTTCTGACATCCATTTTTGTCTTTTCTCGTCTTTTTAATGCTTTCTTCGTGGATGATGTTCTTGATGTCATTGCACAGTTCTTCTTGTTTTTGGTCATTGGTGTTCAATGCATCAAATCTATTCTTTAGATGGACTCTAAGTTTAGGAGGGATATATTCAAGGTCATATTTTGGCTCTCATGGACTTGTTTTAATCATCTTCAATTTCAAGTTGAACTTGCATATGAGCAGTTGATGGTCTGTTCCACAATCAGCTCCTGGCCTTGTTTTAGTTGAAGATATTTCATTATATATTATATATTTCATATAGGCTTTTCCATCACCTCTTGTCACAGAGGAATCAATCTGATTTCTGTGTGTTCCATCTGGCAAAATCCACATGTATAGCTGCCATTTGTGTTGTTGAAAACAGGTATTTGAAATGAGTAACTCGTTGGCCTTGCAAAATTCTATCATGCATTTTCCAACATTATTTCCGTCACAAAGGCCAAATTTTCCAACTACTGGTGATTCTTCTATGTTTCCAACTTTTGCATTCCAGTCACCAGTGATAATTAACACATCTTGATTGCATGTTTAGTCAATTTCAGACTGCAGAAGTTGATAAAAATCTTCAATTTCCTCATCTTTTATTTTGGTGGTTGGTGCATAAATTTGAATAATAGTAGTATTAACTGGTATTCCTTGTCAGAGTAGGGATATTATCCTATCACAGACAACATTGTACTTCAGGACAGATCTTGAAACATCCTTTGTGATGATTAATGCCACACCATTCCTCTTCAAATTGTCATTCCCAGTTACAGTGTAGTAAATTACTTTGTGTGGCTTTTCTACCCATAAATCATTGTAAACTCAGTGTTGGAATGAGCAACTAAGGAGCTCCTGATTGTAAATGTTATCCACCTGGGTTATTTCTGTTGCGCATAGCACAACACAATGTTATGGGAGGCTCCCTCTCAGGTGCTTAGAATTCTGTTGTTATGATTGGTTGGTTTGGCTACTCTGCCAAGCTCAAAAGGAGGCCTCCTAGAGGCAGAACTCTCTCTGACTGCTGGTTGAGGAAGACGTGCTGCTGAAAGAGACACACACTCCTGAGACACGCATTACTGGGAAAGAGACGCAAGAGACA
>NW_006938298.1:1162-2139 GCF_000298275.1 Orycteropus afer afer | reverse complement strand
TGTCTCTACCTATCTAGCAGTGTTCCCTCCCTTCTCCTCCAATCCCCGGTAACCAACAAAGAAAGTTTCCCTCCATATATAAACCTTTTCCTTGACTTTTTAAAATAATGAACTAATACAATATTTGCCCTTCTGTGATTGACTTATTTCACTCAGCATAATGTCCTCCAAGTTCACCCACATTATGTGGTGCTTTGTAGTTTCTACATTATTCTTTAGTGTTGCATACACTGCATACATGTGTGTATGTATCATAGTTTCCTTATCCATTCTTTTGTTGATGGGTACCCAGGTTGTTTCCATCTTTTTGCTACTGTAAATAGTGCTGCGATGAACATGGGTGTGCATATACCCATTATTGTCCTGGTTCTCACTTCTTTAGGATATATACCTAGTAATGGGATTGCTGGATCAAATGGTATTTCTAATTCCAACTTTTTAAGGAATTGCCATACCGCTTTTCACAATGGTTGTATTATTTTACAGTCCCACCAGCAGTGTGTGAGAGTCCCAATCTTTCCACATCCTCACCAGCATTTGTTATTTTCTATCTTGTTGAACTTTCTATTAGTGCTGGGGCAAAATGGTATCTCACCATTTTTTTTTTTTTTTGATTTGCATCTCTCTAATGGCTAATGCGACTCGACGGCACATAACAACAACAACAACAACAATGGCTAATGATCATGAACATTTCTTCATGTGTTTGTTGGCCACCTGAATATCTTCTTTGGTGAAGTGTCTATACATGTCTTCTCTCCATTTTTAAATTGGATTGTTTGTCTTTTTGTTGTTGAGGTGTTGGAGTTCTCTATAAATTTTAGAGATAAGTCCCTTGTCAGATATGTTGTTGCTGAATATTTTTTCCCCAATCTGTGGGTTTGGAGAAGTCTTTTGAAGCACATAAAAATTTAATTTTCAGAAGGTCCCATTCATCTAGTTTATCTTCAGCTGTTTGTGCATTTTGGGTTATGCTT
>NW_006938298.1:0-537 GCF_000298275.1 Orycteropus afer afer | reverse complement strand
AATGTTCAATCTTCCTATCCATGAGCATGATATGTTCTTCCATTTTTGTAGCTCTCTTATGGATTCTTGTAGTAGTATTTTATAGATTTCTTTGTATAGGTCTTTTGTGTCCCTGGTAAGATTTATTCTCAAGTGTTTTAATTTATTGGTAGCAGTTTTGGTTACCTAGTGCCGCACTGACAGGAATATACCACAAATGGGATGGCTTTAACAAACAAGAGTTTATTCTCTTACAGTTTGAGAAGGTAGAAGTCTGAGTTCCAAGTGCAAGGCTCTAGGGGCTGGGTGAAAGCCCCTCGACCTTGGGCCTCAGCTCTGCCCCTTGCTCCTGGCCCACCGAAGCTAGAGGCATCTCTTCTCTCAGACAGTTGCTGGCTGCTGAGGCTGACAAACCAGAGTCAACAAGTAAAAAGGCACAGTCCCAATGTTACCAAACAACACGGCAGGCCATTGATTCAAGTCCGTTGAAAGTCCATGATTGGCAGAGCATGGCATACTGCTGAAGAATGACTTGGCTACATGCATGTTTCAAGTGTG
>NW_006938297.1:1482-2344 GCF_000298275.1 Orycteropus afer afer | reverse complement strand
AAGCACATAAAAATTTAATTTTTAGAAGGTCCCAATCATCTGGTTTCCCTTCTGCTGTCTGTGCATTTTGAGTTATGCTTGAGAGTCTATTTATGACTTATATTAGGGCCCCTAAATTTGCCCCTAGTTTTTCCTTGAGTAACTCTATAGTTTTGGGTTTCACATTTAAGGCTTTGATCCATCTAGAGTTCGTTTTTGTGTATGGTGTGAGGTACAAATCTAGTTTCATTTTTCTGCAAATGGATCTCCAGTTTTGCCAGCACCATTTGTTAAACAAACATTCTCTTCCCCATTTAATGGATTTTGGCCATTTGCCAAAGATCAGCTGACCATAGGTCGATGGATCTATTTCTGGGTTCTCAATTCTATTCCATTGGTCTATGTATCTGTCATTAAAACAATATCAGGCTGTTTTGACTACTGTGGCTGTATAGTAAGTAGGTTTTGAGATCTGGCAGTGTGAGACCTCCTACATTGTTCTTCTTCATTAGTGCTTTGCTTATCTGAGGTCTCGTTCCTTTCCATATAAAGTTAATGATTGGTTTTTCCATATCCCTAAAGAATGTTGATGGGATCTGGATTGGGATTGCAATGAATGTATAGATTGCTTTTGGTAGAACTGACATTTTCACAATGTTCAATCTTCTTATCTATGAGCGTGGGATGTTCTTCCATTTATGTAGATCTCTTATGGTTTCTTGAAGTAGTTTTCTTTGTAGACGTCTTTTGTGTCCCAAGTAAGATTTATTCCCAAGTATTTTATTTTTTTTAGTAACTATTGTAAATGGTATTGATTTCCTTGTTTCTTTTTCAGCAATCTCTTTGCTGGTGTAGAAGAATCCAACTGATTTTTTTTTTTTTT
>NW_006938297.1:0-507 GCF_000298275.1 Orycteropus afer afer | reverse complement strand
CTTGCCCCTTGTCAGCTCTACTATACACCTGGGAATTCTGATCATTCACATAAACTTATAGGACCATTGTTTGCCAACCCTATATATGTTCTTGGGTACACTCCCCATTTCATAGACATACCTAATCATTTAGCCTGTCAACCCATCTATCCACCCATATATCCATGTTTGCCTTCACTGACAATGCAGTACTGTATGTACAAAAGGGTTCATATGTGTTGTCTGTACCTCCCATATACCTCTCTATGTCTTTCTTATCCTCAATGGTGTTATATTGGTCACTCACATTTGGTACATTGCCCTTCTCTTCACCCAAATCACTACTTATCTCTTCTGTCTAATAGCCTTCCCTCCCCTCCCCTTCCATCCCTGGTAACCAACAAGAAAATTTCCTTCTGTAGATAAAAATCTCCTTGACTTTTACAATAACAGACTAATAAAATATTTGTCATTTTGTGATTGACTTATTTCACTCAGCATAATGTCCTCCAAGTTCATCCATGTTAT
>NW_006938296.1:1323-1864 GCF_000298275.1 Orycteropus afer afer | reverse complement strand
CACCACCTTCTCTTTCTAATGTGAAATCACTAACTTGTGTAGAGCCTAAACTAACAATATTCTAGAGGATTTGAGGAGGAGAGAAGACAGTATTTCAAAAAAAACTTGGAGGCTGGTGAAAGGTACGAGTTAATGAGAGGACAGGCTCCTCTGTTCACAGTTGGCAGTGGAACGTAACGTCTGTAAGGGCAGCGAGTTTCGTCTGTTTTATTCGTTGCTGGTTCTCCAGGCTCTGGTGCAGGACCTGGCATATAATAAAATGAAAACTCAAACCTATAGCCATCAGATTGATGCAGACTCATTGTATGACCCCCATTGGGTTTCCAACACAGTAAATCTTTGTGGAAGCAGACTGCCTCATCTTCCTTCCACAGAGCGGCTGGTGTGTTTGAACCACCAACCTTCTGATTAGCAGTCAGATACCTGAGGCAGTGCGCTACCAGAGCGCCTCTGCCATATCATAAAAGTACTCCCTAAATCCATGTGGCAGGAACAGCTAGCCTCCGGGCAGAACGTGTTCTTTATTGTTGGTAGGATTATT
>NW_006938296.1:0-923 GCF_000298275.1 Orycteropus afer afer | reverse complement strand
TTAGTAGTCAGATGCTTTAGGCACTGTGCCACCAGAGCTCCATGTACCCCTGAAAGTGAAAGGGAAATTTAACTTCTGTGAAGTAATAATAAAGTTGAAAAAAATCCACCAACCAGTTGCCATTCATTCGACTGACTCACGGCGACCCCATGTGTGTCAGAGTGGAACTGTGCTCTATGGGTTTCCGATGACGGACTTTTTGGAAGTAGACCACCAGGCTTTTCTTCCGAACACCCCTGGATGGCCTCAAACCTCCAACCTTTTGGTTAACAGTCGAGCACATGAACTGTTGGTACCACCCAGGGGATTCCTAGTAGTAAAATAACTACTGTTAGTGGAGAGCTGACTTATTTATAAGGAGCCCTGGTGGCACAGTGGTTAAGCACTTGGCTGCTAACTGAAAGGTTAGTGGTTCGAACCCACCAGCCACTCTGTAGGAGAATGATGACGCAGTCTGCTTCTGTAAAGATTATAGCCTTGGAAACCCAGTAGGGCAGTTCTCCTCTGTCCTATGGAGTCAGTATGAGCTGGAGTTGACTTGATGGCAGTGGAACGGGCCCTATTTATTGAGCACTTTTACTATGTGCCAAACATTTATCATCAGCTCATTTATTCCTCACAACAGTCTTACCAGCTGAGCAGGAGTCCTTGGGTGGTGCCAGTGGTGAATGTCCTCGGCCGCTAACTGAAAGGCTGCCGGTTTGAGTCCATCCAGAGGCTTCTCAGAGGAAAGCCCAGGTGATCTGATGATGAAAACCAGCCATTGCAAGCCCTGTGGAGCACAGTTCCGCCTGGACACGTCTGGGGTTGCCGTGAGTCAGAATCCACTTGGCCGGCAACTGTTTGTTTCTTTTCTTTTCCTTTTTTTAGCAGCGGCCCTATTTTACAAAAGAGGGGAGAGACGCTCAGGGAGGCTAAGGAAC
>NW_006938295.1:1555-2411 GCF_000298275.1 Orycteropus afer afer | reverse complement strand
TCCGGCCTGCTACTCTGTGCTACGCCCGTGCTTACCTTGCTCCCGGAGACCCGGTCCCTCTCGGGAGGGTAACAAGGGAGCCGTCTGAGCACTAGAATAATACTAGGGAATAAATCTTACCAGGGACACAAAAGACCTGTACAAAGAAAGCTACAAAAGACTACTTCAAGAAACCATAAGAGAACTGCCTAAATGGAAGAACATACCATGCTCTTGATTGGAAGATTGAACATTGTGAAAATGTCAATTCTACCCAAAGCAATCTATACATTCAAATGCAATCCCAATCCAGATCCTATCAGCATTCTTTATTGGTGCTATTGTTGTTAGGTGCCGTCGAGTCATCTCTGACTCATGGAGACCCTATGCATAGCAGAAAGAAACACTGCTGGGTCTTGCACTAGCTCCACAATCCCTGGTATACTTGAGTCCATTGCTGCAACCACTATGTCAATCCATCTCGTTGAGGGCCTTCCCCTCCTTTGTCGACCCTCCACCTTACCAAGCATGACAACATTCTTTAAGGATATGGAAAAAACAATCACTAAGTTTATGTGAAAAGGAAAGAGACCTCAGATAAGCAAAGCATTATTGAAAAACAACAAAGTAGGAGGTCTCACACTCCCGGATCTTAAAAACTACCATACAGCCACAGTAGTCAAAACTGCCTTTTACAGGTACAACAGCAGACACATTGACCAATGGAATAGAATTGAGAACCCAGAAATAGACCCATTGACCTATGGTCAGCTGATCTTTGACACTGGGCCAAAATCCATTCAGTGGGGAAGAGATTGTCTGTTTAACAAATGGTTTTGGCAAAACTGGATATTCATTTGCAAAAAAAAAAAAAAAA
>NW_006938295.1:0-925 GCF_000298275.1 Orycteropus afer afer | reverse complement strand
AGCCATTAGAGAGATGCAAATCAAAACAACAGTGAGATAACATCTGGCCCCAGCACTAGTAGCAAAGTTCAACAAGACAAAAAATAACAAATGCTGGTGAAGATGTGGAGAGATTGGGACTCTCACACTGCAGGTGGGACTGTCAAATGATACAAGCACTGTGGAAAGCAGTATGGCAATTCCTTAAAGTTGGAATTAGAATTACCATTTGACCCAGCCATTCCATTACTAGGTATATATCCTAAAGAAGTGAGAGCCAGGACAAGAACAGATATATGCACACCCATATTCATCGCAGCACTATTTACAATAGACAAAAAATGGAAACAACCTAGGTGCCCATCAACAGAAGAATGAATAACCAAACTATGGTACATAGATATAGTGAAATACTATGAAACCCTAAAGAATAATGTAGAGTCTGCAAAACACCACATAATGCAGATGAAGTTGGAGGACATTATGCTGAGTGAAATAAATCAATCACAGAAGGACAAATACTGTGTTAGTTCATTAGTGTAAAAAGTCAAGGAAAGGTTTATACATGGAAAGAAAATTTCTTTGTTGGTTACCAGGGTGGTAGGGGAGGGGAGGGAACACTGATAGATAGATAGGTGGAGATAAGTATTGATTTGGGTGAAGAGAAGGATAATGTACCAAACATGAGTGATCAACATGGTGGCATTGAGGAAGAAGAAGACATAAAGAGGTGCATGGGAGGTACAGACAACAAGGATGAACCCTTTTTCACATATATTACTACATTGTCAGTGAAGGCAAACATTGACATATGCGTGGATAGATGGATGCACAGGCTGAACTATTAGGTATGGGCAATCCTACTTCCATAGTGATACTGCCTCGGAAACCCAAGGAGGGGTCGCTATGAGTCAGGGCTGACTCAACGGCACATAACAACAACAAC
>NW_006938294.1:1107-2049 GCF_000298275.1 Orycteropus afer afer | reverse complement strand
CCAGCCTTCTGGTTAGCAGTCAAGTGCTTTTAGCCACTATGCTACCAGAGCTCCTAGATAGATAGATAGATAGACGATATACAGTTGCCATCAAGTAAACTCCAACTCACAGCAACCTTATGTCCAACAAAACAAAATGTTGACCAATCCTGCATTATGCTCATAATCACACACATGCTTGAGCCTATCGTTGCAGCTATCAAGCCAATCCATTTCACTGAGGGTAGCCCTCACCCTCAGTCTCCCTGTATTTCTTTATACATGACGCCCTCCTGTAGTGATTGTCTAGAGCAAGCTAGTCAGACAATGTCCTGTTGTGATCCTTAGGGCTTTCATTGGCTCATTTTAAGTAGGACATCCTCATGCCTCCCTTCTTGATTTGTCTTGACCTGGATGCTCTTCTGAAGTCTGTTGCCCGTGGGTGACTCTGTTGCTCTTCGAAATACTGGTGGCAAAGGTTACCGTATTCGAACAACATGCAAGCCAGCACAGTATGACAAATGACAGATGTGTGCTCAGTGTACATGCATGCTAACGTCTGAGATTCCCTTCAGGAACCATTGGGATATGGAAACTTGGTTAATAGCTCAGGGGACTTGCCTTCTTGCACTTCTTGAAAATTTTCAAACTTTCTTCAAGCACTGCCATTTGAGACCCCAAGCCATCTACTCTATATTGTTCTTGTTAGCTGCTGGTGAGTCATCTCCAACCCATGGAGATCCCACGTACAACAGTACAAAACATTGCTGGATCCTATGCCAGCCTCACAATCCCTGCTATACCTGAGCCCATCGTTGCAGCCACTCTGTCAATCCATTTCATTGAGGGCCTTCTCCCTTTTCGTTGACCCTCCACTTTACCAAGCATGATATCCTTCTCCAGGGAATGGTCCCTTCTGATGTGACCAAAGCAGGTGAGATGAAGTCTGGCCATTCTCACTTT
>NW_006938294.1:0-577 GCF_000298275.1 Orycteropus afer afer | reverse complement strand
TTATCTTCTGTGTCTGTGTTAATTGGTTTCCCTTTTCTTTGTTGAAGAGGGTCTGTGCAATCCTTCTGCCTAGTCCGCCATCTTGCCCCCAACTCCAGAGTTTGTTTTATATTCAACATTTTGTGTACATTCTGTTTCACTCCCCATTTACAATCCCCAACCCTAACCCACTCTCCTCCCCTCCCTTCCCAGTACCCCATCCCCCTGTGCCCCTCATAGTTGTGCACTCCTGTGTGTCCTGCATTTTTCCCTGTGAATATAACCCTTCTGGTGCCCTGTGGTCAATTACTCCAAGTGATGCATCTCCATAGAGTATGTGGATGCGTCACCCTGGGATGAGTGGTCTGCATGTATGTCTTATTTACTGTTGGGCGGAGGCAGCCCCTAGGAGTAAGTTTTATTCCAGGCCCAAAGTGTGTCTCAGGGCCATAGTATTGGGGGTCCCACCAGACTCCATACAACCAGTAATTCTGGTTATTATTGTGTTTTTGGTTTTTGTTCCACGTTTTTCCTCCCACTCTATCCAGGATCTCCAGTTTTGATCATTTCCCGAGGGGATGGCATTGGTAGCCAGGCA
>NW_006938293.1:1578-2234 GCF_000298275.1 Orycteropus afer afer | reverse complement strand
AGGTCGATGGATCTATATCTGGGTTCTCAATTCTATTCCATTGTTCTATGTATCTGTCATTGAACCAATACCAGGCAGTTTTGACTACTGTGGCTAGATAAAATCTTTTTTAAAAAATATTTCTCTTGGTTCCGGTAAGATGACAGACTAGGCAGAAAGACTGCACAAACCCTCTTCAACAAAGAAAATGGAAACCAATTACCACAGACATAGAAGATAATCCTGGGCCTCTGGGTCTTGAAGGGAAGAATATAGAAGTGGACTAAACCCCAATTAGCAGAAGAATTTGCATGAAAATTCCAAAAAAGGAGACAGACTGAGCAGCGGTCTGGCAATGATCCTGAGCAATTCTGACAGCACAGACAGCTTGGAGACTCCCGAGTAGGACCTAAGAATTAACCACTGCTAGCCAGGGACTGCACGGGGACTGCTCTGATGGCTGGGGAAAAAACGGAGAAGGTGAAGAGAAAAGTGGGCTGAGCTGAGGACTTTTGCCAGTCCAGAGGACGCCGCCATTTTGAAGGTTACAAGCGGCTTGACTATTTTGGATATTTAAAGAGACAGTGCTCTCTGAGATTCCAGGGCCTTAAGAAGAGGTTCGGCTTTCCAGCAACCCCAAGGATACTCCGTATGTACAAGACTAAAAAGCTCCTAGT
>NW_006938293.1:0-583 GCF_000298275.1 Orycteropus afer afer | reverse complement strand
GATACCATCAAAAGGAATAACTTATGTGTCATTGGAATTCCAGAACAGGAAGAGACAGATAAAACCACTGAGAAAAGTGTCCAAGATTTGCTGGAAGAGAACTTCCCTGATATGATGAAAGAGAATATATCCATCCAGAAAGTCCAATGAACCCCAAACAAGACAGACCCCAAAAGAAAATCACCAAGACACATCATCATCAAACTTATCAAAACCAAAGACAAAGACAGAATCCTAAAAGCATCACAGGGAAAACAAAAAGTTACCTACAAAGGACAACCAGTAAGAATAATCTCTGACTTCTCAGCAGAAACCATGCAAGCAAGAAGGCAATGGGATGGTATATATACAACACTGAAAGAGAAAAATTTTCAATCAAGAATTATATACCCAGCAAAATTGTCCCTCAAATATGAGGGTGAAATTAGGAGATTTTCAGATAAGCAGAGACTAAGGGAATTTATTAAAACCAGACCCACCTTACAAGAGATGCTAAAGGGAGTACTTTGAACAGAAAACAAAAAATAACCAATAACAACCGACCATTAATACACAAGATGACATAACCCAGAAACCACAGCTA
>NW_006938292.1:998-2175 GCF_000298275.1 Orycteropus afer afer | reverse complement strand
ATTTTCACAATGTTCAATCTTCCTATCCACAAGCATGGGATGTTCTTCCATTTATGTAGATCTCTTATGGTTTCTTGAAGTAGTTTTTATAGTTTTCTTTGGGTAGGTTTTATGTGTACCTGGTAAGATTTATTCCCAAGTATTTTTTATTTTGGTAGCTACTGTAAACAACATTGATTCCCTTGTTTCATTTTCAGCAATCTCTTTGCTGGTGTAGAGGAAGCCAACTGATTTTGGATGTTGATCTTGTATTCTGCCACAATGCTAAATCTCTCAATTAGTTCCACTAGATTTTTGACTGAGTCTCTTGGGTTTTCTAGGTATAGGATCATATCAGCAGCAAATAGGGATAATTTGACTTCTTCCTTACCAATTTAGATGCCTTTGATTTCCCTTTCTTGCCTATGGCCCTGGCTAGGACTTCCAGTATAATGTTGAATAGAAGTGATGATAGAGGACATCCTTGTCTGGTTCCTGTTCGCAGGAGGAATGGTTTCAGTCTCTCTCCATTGAGTATAATGTTGGCTGTTGGTTTTGCATAAATGCCCTTTATTATATTGAGGAATGTCCCTTGTATTCCTATTCTGTTGAGAGTTTTGATCAGGAATGGGTGTTGGATTTTACCAAATGCCTTTTCTTCATCAATTGATACGATTATATGTTTCTTCTCCTTTGCTTTATTTATGTGGTGGATGACATTGATTGTTTTTCTAATGTTGAACCATCCTTGCATACCTGATAGGAACCCCACTTGTTCATAATGATTGATTTTCTTGATATGTTTTTGGAGTATATTGGCTAGGATTTTGTTGAAGATCTCTGCATCTATATTCATTAGGGATATTGGTCTGCAGTTTTCCTTTCGAGTCTTTGCCTTTGCCTGGTTTTTGTATCAAGGTTATGCGTACTTCATAAAATGAGTTAGGGAGAATTCCATCCTTTTCTATGTTTTGCAATAGTTTGAGTAGGAATGGTGTCAGTTCTCTAAATGTTTGGTAGAATTCTCCAGTGAAACCATCTGGGCTAGGACTTTCTTTGTTGGTAATTTTTTGATGACCTGTTCAATTTTTTCTTTTGTTATGGATCTGTTCAACTTTTCCACATCAGTCTGTGTTAGTTTAGGTAAGTGGTGTGTTTCTAGAAATCTGTCCATTTCTTTCAGATTTTCAAATTTGTT
>NW_006938292.1:0-698 GCF_000298275.1 Orycteropus afer afer | reverse complement strand
TGAGAAGATGTTTTGCAGTATTTCAATGTTTTTAAATTTATTAAGGTTTGCTTTATGGCCTAACATATGGTCTATCATGGAAAATGTTCCATGTGTACTGGAAAAGAATGTATATTGTACTGCTGTTGGGTGAAGTGCTCTGTAGATGCCTATAAGGTCAAGCTGATGGATTGTATTGTTTAGCTCGTCTGCATTTTTGTTGAATTTCTTTCCATTTGTTCTATCTTTCATTGAAAGTGGTGTATTAAAGTCTCCCACTAGGACTGTGGAGTCATCTATTTGACTTTTCAACTCTTTTAAAGTCTGACTTATGTATTTTGGGGCTCTTTCATTGGGTCCATAGATATTTGTTATGGTTATATCTTCATGCTCAATTGATCCTTTAATCATTATATAATATTTTTCATTGTTTCATATGGTGTTTTTTGTCTTAAAGTCAATTTGGTTAGAAATTAATATTGCCACTCCTGCTTTTTTACGGTTGTGATTTGCTTGATATATCTTTTTCCAAACTTTGATTTTTACTCTATTTTTGTCTTTGCCTCTAAGACAGCATATGGATGGATTTTGTTTTCTTATACAATCTGCAACTCTCCATCTCTTGAGTGGTGTGTTTAATCCATTGACATTCAGTGTAACTATTGACAAGTATGAATTGGTTGCTGGCATTTGGTTATGTATTTTTTCATGGTGTCCCC
>NW_006938291.1:1334-2004 GCF_000298275.1 Orycteropus afer afer | reverse complement strand
CCCCAAAATACATAAATCAGACTTTAAAAGAGCTGAAAAGCAAAATAGATGACTCCACAGTCATAATAGGAGACTTTAATATACCACTTTCTTTGAAGGACAGAACAACTGGAAAGAAACTCAACAAAGATGCAGAAGAGCTAAACAATACACTCCACCAACATGGCCTTATAGATATCTATAGAGCACATCACCCAACAGCACCACAATATACATTCTTCTCCAGTGCACATGGAACATTTTCCATGATAGACTGTATGCTAAGCAAAAAGCAAGCCTTCATAAATTTAAAACATTGAAATACTGCAAAGCATCTTCTCAGATCATAATGTTATCAAATTAGAAATCAACAATAGGAAGATCAACAGTAAAAGAGTAAACACATGGAAACTGAACAATACCCTCCTTGAGAAAGACTGGGTAAGACAAGAAATAAAAATTGAAATTCAAAAATTCCTTGAATCAAACGAGAATGAAAACACAACATATCAAAATCTTTGGGACACAGCAATAGCAGTGATCAGAGGCCAATTTATAGCAACAAATACACACATCAAAAAAGAAGAAAGAGCCAAAATCCACAGTTTAAACCAACATATTCAAAAATTAGAAAAAGAGCAGCAAGAAAAGCCCACAGTCACCAGAAGAAAGGAAATAATCAAGATTCGAG
>NW_006938291.1:0-909 GCF_000298275.1 Orycteropus afer afer | reverse complement strand
AGAGAAGAAATGACACCAATCCTACTCAAACTATTCCAAAACATAGAAAAGGATGGAATCCTCCCTAACTCATTTTATGAAACAAGCATAACCTTGATACTAAAGCCAGGCAAACACATCACTCAAAGGAAAACTACAGACCAATATCTCTCATGAATATAGATGCAAAAATCTTCAACAAAATCCTAGCCAACAGACTCCAACAACATATTAAGAAAATCATTCATTATCAGATATGCAAGGCTGGTTCAACATTAGAAAAAAAATTAATCCACCACATAAATAAAACAAAGGAGAAGAACCACATGATCATATCAATTGATGCAGAAAAGACTTTTGATAAAATCCAACACCGATTCCTGATCAAAACTCTCAGCAAAATAGGAATACAAGGGACATTCCTCAACATAATAAAGGGCATCTCTGGGAGCTCTGGTAGCATAGTGGCTAAGACACTTGCCTGCTAACCAGACGGCTGGAGGTTCAAACCCACCAGCCATTCCTCGGAAGGAAGGAAGGTTGGGCAATCCTACTTCCGTAGTGTTACTGCCTCAGAAACCCAAGGAGGGGGTCACTATGAGTCGGGTTTGACTCGATGGCACATAACAACAACAACAACAATGCAAAACCACCAGCCAACATTATTCTCAATGGAGAAAGACTGAAAACATTCCTCTTGAGAACAGGAACCAGACAAGGATGCCCGTTATCACCACTTCTATTCAACATTGTACTGGAAGTCCTAGCCAGGGCCACAAGGCAATAAAGGAAAGTCAAAGGCATCCAAATTGTAAGGAAGAAGTCAAACTGTCCCTATTTGCTGATGATATGATCCTGTACCTAGAAAACTCAAGAGACTCAGTCAAAAATCTACTGGAACTAATTGAGAGATTTAGCATTGTGGCAGGA
>NW_006938290.1:7626-8540 GCF_000298275.1 Orycteropus afer afer | reverse complement strand
TTAGTCCACTTCTATATCCTTCCCTTCAAAGCTCATGGGTCCAGGATTATCTTCTGTGTCTGTGGTAATTGGTTTTCCTTTTCTTTGTTGAAGAGGGTCTGTGCAGTCTTTCTGCCTAGTCCACCATCTTGCCGGAACTCTCGAGTTGGAGATATCTTGACGGCACTTAACAACAACAACAACAATTCAATCCATGACATCCCCTGAAGTTATCTTAAAACTGAATAATTGTATAGCTTAACTAGTAAAAATGTTTGCATCGAGTCTTAGTTCTTTTAGATAGTCCTTTTAAAAACTACCTATATAGGATGAAATAGACAACAGCAAATTAAAGGATTAGATAGGAACTTTACCAGGCAGTGAACAGAACAAGGGGGTACTGCATGATCTAAAATCAGGAAGGGAGTGCCTCAATGTTGTATCCACTCACCATTCTTATTCAATCTGTATGCTAGACAAATAATCTGAGAAGTTGGATTATATGAAGAACACAGCACCAGGACTGGAGGAAGATTCATTAACAACCTGCGATATGCAAACGACACAACTTGGCTTGCTGAAAGTGAAGATGACTTGAAGCACTTACTGATGAAGATTGAAGACTACATTCTGCAGTATGGATTATACCTCAGTATAAAGAAAACAAAAATCCTCACAACTGGTCCAATAAACAGCTTCATAATAGATGAAGAAAAAATAGAAATTGTTAAGGACTTCATATTACTTGGTTCTACAATCAACACCAATGGAAGCAGCAGTCAAGACATCAGACAACATATTGCATTGGGCACATCTGCTGCAAAAGACCTCTTTCAAGAGCTGAAGAGCAAAGATGTCTCCTTGAAGACTAAGGTGCACCTAACCCAAGCCATGTTTTTCTTACACACACACACACACACACACACACATATATA
>NW_006938290.1:0-721 GCF_000298275.1 Orycteropus afer afer | reverse complement strand
TCCCTGGAGGAACTCAGGAAAATCATTGAGGAACAGAATATTAATATTAATGCACAATCAGAACTCATACAAAAACAGCAGTTAGAAATGCAGAAGATGTCTGTTGATATGCAGAGCATGAGTACCAAAATGACAGAACTATACAACACAGTAGAAGCTTAAAAGAGTAGATCAGAACTGGCTGAAGAACGCATATCCCAACTAGAAGACTAATCCCTGGACACTAGCCTGTATGAAGAAAAATCAGAACAAAGATTTAAGAGAAATGAAGAGAACCTAAGAATTATATGTGATGACATGAGACAAAACAATATAAGACTCACTGGAATTCCAGAACAAGAAAAGGCAAAAAAGACCACTGAGAAAATCGTGGAAGACCTGCTAACAGAAAACTTCCCCTATATAATGAAGGAACAAAAGATATTTGTCCAAGAAGCTTATAGAACCCCACACAAGATAGATCTCAAAAGAAAAGTACTGAAGCATATTACAATCAAACTTTCCAAAGACAAAGACAAAGAAAAAATTTTGAGAGCTGCCTGGGAAAAAAGAAATATTATAATAATCAAACAGGCTGAGCAGAAACCATGCAGGCAAGAAGGCAATGGGACGGCGTATATAAAACTCTGAAGGAAAAGAACTTCCAACCAAGAATCCTATATCCAGCCAAATTATCCATCAAATATGAGGGCGAAATCAAGGCATTCTCAGATAAACAGAA
>NW_006938289.1:1856-2334 GCF_000298275.1 Orycteropus afer afer | reverse complement strand
ATTCAATATTTTGCCCATAGAATCTCTCAATATTGCACCTTGAGGCTTAAACTTTTTTTCTTCAATTCTTTCAGCTTGAGAAATGCTGAGCATGTTCTTTGCTTTTGGTTTTCAGATTCCAGGTCTTTGCACATTTCATTATAGTAATTGGTTTTGTCTGCTTGAGGTGCTCTTTGAAATCTTCTATTCAGCTCTTTTATCTTGTCATTTCTTCATTTGGCTTTAGCTACTTTCCCTCAAGGGCAAGTTTCAGAGTCTCTTCTATCATCCATTTTGGTCTTCTTTTCCCGTCTTTTTAGTGATCTCTTGCTTTCTTCATGGATAATGTTCTTGATATCCTCTCACAATTCTTCTGGATTTTGGTCATTGGTGTTCAATGCATCAACTCTATTCTTTAGATGATCTCTGAATTCAGGAGGGATATATTCAAGATCATATTTTGGCTCTCTTGGACTTGTTTTGTCTTTAACTTCAAGTT
>NW_006938289.1:0-896 GCF_000298275.1 Orycteropus afer afer | reverse complement strand
TCCAGCTGGGTTTGAAACACCAGTGGCTCAGTCTCAAAACTCACATCAACACATCACCATGGTAGGACAAACCGACAGACAAGTTTGTCTCCCTGTTGGAAACCTCTCATACCAGTCTTACCTGGGTCCCTGCGGCTAACTCCTCCTCTGTCTAGATTCCCGCTCATTTTAATCCCCTTTCTCCTGCTCTCCCACCCTGCTGCTTTAGGTGTGCCTCAGTTCCCTCTCCTCACCTGGATCCCTGTGGCTGACTGCTCTTCTCTCCGGGTTCCTGGCTTTTAATCCCCTTTCTCCCACCCTGCTGCTTTGGGCGTGCCTGAGTTCCCTCTTCTCACCTGGTTCCCTGCAGATGCAGCATGGATTACATCTCAATATAAAGAAAACAAAAATCCTCACAACTGGACCAATGAGCAGCATCACAACAAATGGAAAGAAGATCGAGTTTGTCAAAGAATTCACGTTGCTTGGTTCTACAATCGATGCCAATGGAAGCAGCAGTCACGACATTAGACGACTTGTAGCATTGGGAAGGTCAACCGCGACGGAACTGTTTCAAGTACTGAGGAGCAAAGATGTCTCCTTGAGGACTAAGTTGCACTTGACACAAGCCATGATATTTCCAATGCCTCGTATGCATGTGAGAGCTCGACAATGAATAAGGAAGACCAAAGAAGAGTTGATGCTTTTGAGTTGTGGTGCTGGCGAAGAATGCTGAAAGTAACATGGACTGCTAAAAGAACTAACAAGGAGGCGGGGCAAGATGGCGGACTAGGCAAAAGGATTTCACAGACCCTCTTCAAAAAAGAAAAGGGAAACCAATTAACACAGACACAGAAGATAATCTTGGACCCCTGAGCCTTGAAGAAAAGGATGCAGAATTGGACTAAACCCCAACT
>NW_006938288.1:1565-2374 GCF_000298275.1 Orycteropus afer afer | reverse complement strand
AGGGACTAGTGGACCATGGGAACCTCAGCATACATGACCCTGAGACTGGAAGATCTAGAGGTACCCAGTTACCACAACCAACCACTTGGAAAGGGATCAAAATTGGAGATTCTGGAGAGAGTGTGAGGAAAATGTGGAACAAAACACAAAATCATTAAAAAGAAAGAATGAAAGACCAGGCTTACTGATCTGATGGAGACGGTGAAACCCCCAAGACTATGGCTCTGAGTCACCCTTCAAACCTGGAGTTAAACTCACTCCCATGGCTTAACTCTCAGCCAAACAATAGACAGGCCTAAAAGCTGAACAACTACACCAGAGAGATGCACTTTTTACAGCAATCTACCAAGGGCAACATTTGCACAGGGAGAAAGGTAGGGAGGCAGGAATGCACATACAAGGACACAGGGAGAGGGTAACCACAGGGAAGAAGTGGGTGGAGAGCTCTTACACTGTGGGGAATGTAACTAGTGTCACAAAACAAACTGTGTATGAATGCTTGAATGTAAAACAAATCTGCTTTGTAAAATTTCACACAAGTCACAATATAAAGTTAAAAGAAAGAAAGAATGGAAAAGAAACAGCAGATATATCAAACCACGCTGGAATATAATCGATAGACCTAAATATAAAGGTTTGCCTTTTACCGTCATTCAAGCTCAGTGTACATATATAGAGAAAGAGTATTTTACCTAAATATTTTGAAACAGAAAATGTTAAACTGAGAAAATTTTGGAAATATTCCATATGACTGATGTAAAGCACTTGAGATTTAGAAAGGAGACCTTAATGGATACAAATATGTTTCT
>NW_006938288.1:0-870 GCF_000298275.1 Orycteropus afer afer | reverse complement strand
TAACAAACAGAAGTTTATTCTCTTACAATTTTGAAGGTTAGAAGTCTGAATTTCCAGTGCCAGGCTCTAGTGGCTGGGTGAAAGCCCCTCGACCTTGGGCTTCAGCTCTGGTCTTGCTCCCGACCCACTGAAGCTAGAGACATCTCTTTACTCAGGCAGCTACTAACAGCTGAGGCTGAGAAACCCAAGGTCAACAAGTGAAACAGCACAGTCCCAATATTTCCAAAGCACACAGCAGGCCATTAATTCAAGTCCATTAAAAGTCCCAAGAATGGCAGGGCAACATGTCAGGCTGCTAAACAATGACTTAGCTACATGCAGGGTTTAAGCATGCCATCAACTGGAGACCTTCCTCAAAGTTGCTTGTTACATACTGGAAGCAACCCACATCCCTAAGGCAGCTACTCAGCTGTTCTGGTAGATTCCACCATGCAGTTAATTACCAATCTCACCATGGGGAAAAACTACATTCAGCTGCCCAGCCACTCAGCCAGACCCAGCCAAGTTGACATATAACCCTAACTACCACAGTCAGAGAAATTAAGAAACTGAATTTACTACTTAACTAAATCATTCCACATTAAAAAGGATCAATTATGTACCACATGCAATAGCTAGTAGCAAAGCTGTGAAAGGGCCTGGAAAATTTAATTGCAAATCTAACTTTTTCATTCTACTAGTTTGGATTGATAATAATTTCTAAATAGAGAGGTTCACATCTTAACAAGGATTGTGCTTTAGTACTCTGAATTAGCAATATGTAGATAGATCTTTAAAAATACTTAGTTCTTCCAATTACATGCCTGCTAGCCCCCCAATTCCAAAGACTAAAAAACCAAAACCTACTACCATGGAGTTGATTCTGACACA
>NW_006938287.1:1618-2217 GCF_000298275.1 Orycteropus afer afer | reverse complement strand
TATAACAACATCTCCAAGTTTCAGAGGCAACAGACCATAACTGTCCACACAAAGATGCAAGATAAAGTGTCAGAAACAAGGGAGAAGGATACAGACCCAGAACAAACTCCTGAGGAAGAAGCAGCATTGGAACTAACTGATAAGGACAGTCCTTTGAACAGAGAACCAATAATAGCAAATAAAAACTGACCATTAATATACAAGATGATATAACCCAGATACTAACATAACTATGGATGTATTCAAAGTAACATAAACTTACAAGAATGTAAAAATGGAAACAGAGAAATCAATCGGCAAGTGAGGACAACCACAAACTAAAAAGAGGGAAAACATCATGTAGACTGAAAGTAAATAAATAAATATATAAATAACCAAATGCACTGTTGTTGAGTCAGACTCAACACATAGTACCTTTCCTTGGGTTTCCAAGAGAGTATCACTACAGAAGTAGATTGCCCAACTTCCTTCCAAGGAGTGGCTGGTGGGTTTGAACTACCAGCCTTCTGGTAAGCAGTCAAATGCCTTAGGCAGTTACAGAACTTCTAAATAGTGAAGAAATCAAGAGAGTTGAAAGATAGATTGGACTGTTCTAAACT
>NW_006938287.1:0-515 GCF_000298275.1 Orycteropus afer afer | reverse complement strand
CATAAAGCAAGCCTTAATAAATTTAAAAACATTGAAATATTGCAAAGCATCTTCTCAGATCACGATGCTATCAAATTAAAATTCAACAAGAGAAAGATCAACAGAAAAAGAGCAAACACATGAAACCTGAACAACACCCTCCTTAAGAATGATTGGGTAATGCAAGAAATAAAAATGAAATTAAAAAATTTCTTGAATAGAAAATTAAAAGCACAGCATACCAAAATTTTTGGGACACAGCTAAAGCAGTGAGCAGAGGCCAATTTATAGCAGTAAATGGTATACATCAAAAAAGAAGAAAAAGCCAAAATCAACACTTTAAGCCAACATCTCCAACAATTAGAAAAAGAACAGCAAGAAAAGGCAACATTCACCAGAAGAAAGGAAATTATAAAAGATTCGAGTAGAAATCAATGAAACATTAAATAGAAAGACAATAGGAAAAATCAACCATACATTGTTTTTAAAAAATGTTTGTGGTGAATGAACCCTTGGTCTTGCAAAATTCTATCATA
>NW_006938286.1:1446-2101 GCF_000298275.1 Orycteropus afer afer | reverse complement strand
AATGCCAGCTCTCCTAAGGATGCAAGCATTTTGAATATTTTCAAGCTGCATCTTGATCTGGCAGTAATCTAATAATCGGCTGTGCTCACCAAGGATTGCACTGATGGCAATGATGCCTGGCAACTAGAAAAGAAAACAGTGAAGAAGGAGACAAACAGAGCTGTGGGCTCCCTGCTATCCTGAGGGCACAGCTATTTTGCATATCTGCAAGTGGTGTTCTGACCTTCCCAATGACATAGGAATAGGCTCCCCTTGCCTACAACAGCTTGGACAATAGCAATGGAGGCTGACAACTACAAGGGTGCAATATTCCCCTTGTTACTTATATACCCCACAGCCTATTGATGAACAGGTGTGTGATCATTTCCCTCCTCCACTCACCTTCTTGACAAAAAGGAATCCCACCCCTTTTGCATCCTAACACAGCCTGGGTGTCCTGCCCCACTTCATACAGTTTTGTTTTTAAATTATTCTTTTTGTTCTTCCCCCTTTTCTCTTTCCTTCCCCTGGTTCTTTTTTCTTTTTTCTCTTTTTCCTGGTTCTCTTCTTCTCTTTCTCTTCCTCCTCCTCCCCCTCCTCCCCCTCCTTCTCCTCCTCATCCTTCTTCTTCTTTTTCTTCTTCTTCTTCTTCTTCTTCTTCTTCTTCTTCTTCTTC
>NW_006938286.1:0-481 GCF_000298275.1 Orycteropus afer afer | reverse complement strand
TTAATGAGATTGAAGACAAATACCTCAATAGTACTTTGTTAAGGGATGAATCAGACAAAAGATCAAAACATAATGAAGAAAGCCTAAGATTCATGAAGGATACCATCAAGAGGAATAACTTAAGTGTAATTGGAATTTCAGAACAGGAAGAGACAAATGAAACCACAGAGAAAATTGTTCCAGATTTGTTGGAAGATAATTTCTCTAATATGATAAAAGATGAGAAGCTATCTTTTCAATAAGTTCAAAGAACCCCAGAGAAGATACACAGTCCTCCAAAATCACTGAGACATATCATAATCAAACTCACCAAAACCAAAGAAAAAGAGAGAATACTGAAAGCAGCATGAGAAAAATGAAAAGTTACCTACAAAGAGCAACCACTAAGACTAAGATCTGATTTTTTTGGCAGAAATCAGGCAGGTGAGAAGGCAATGGGATGATATATATATAAATCCTGAAAGAAAATTTTCCAACCAAG
>NW_006938285.1:1838-2532 GCF_000298275.1 Orycteropus afer afer | reverse complement strand
TTCTATTTTCTGTTTCAATGATTTATACTAAATCTTTATTATTTCCTTTCTTCTGGTGACTATACACTTTTCTTGCTGTTCTTTTTCTAATTGTTGGAGATGTTTATTTAATGAGTTGATTTTGGCTCTTTTTTTCTTTTTGGATGTATGTATTTATTGCTATAAGTTGGCCTCTGATCACTGCTTTTGCTGTGTCCCAAAGATTTTGGTATGATGTGTTTTCATTCTTGTTTGATTCAAGGAATTTTTTAATTTCAATTTTTATTTCTTCTCTTACCCAGTCTTTCTTAAGGAGGGTGTTGTTCAGTTTCCATGTGTTTATTCTTTTTCCATTGATCTTCCTATTTTTGATTTCTAATTTGATAGCATTATGATCTAAGAAGATGCTTTGCAATATTTCAATGTTTTTAAATTTATGAAGGCTTGCTTTAAGGCCTAGCATATGGTCTATCATGGAAAATGTTCCATGTTCACTGGAAAAGGATGTGTATTGTGCTGTTGTTGATTGAAGTGCTCTGTCAATGTCTATAAGGCCAAGTTGGTGGAATGTATTGTTTCGCTCTTCTGCATCTTTATGGAATATCTTTCCAATTGTTCTGTCTTTCAAAGAAAGTGGTATATTAAAGTCTCCTACTATGATTGTGGAGTCATCTGTTTGACTTTTCAACTCTTTTTAAGTCTGATTTATATATTT
>NW_006938285.1:0-559 GCF_000298275.1 Orycteropus afer afer | reverse complement strand
GGTTGTTATTTGCTATTTTTGGTTCTCTGTTCAAAGGACTCCCTTTAGTATCTCTTGTAAGGTTGGTCTGGTTTTAACAAACTCCCTTAGTTTCTATTTATCTAGAAATCTCCTAATTTCACCATCATATTTGAGGGACAATTTTGCCTGATATATAATTCTTGGCTGAAAATTTTTCTCTTTCAGGGTTTTATATCTACCATCCCATTGCCTTCTCGCTTGCATGGTTTCTGCTGAGAAATCAGAGCTTATTCTTACTGATTGTCCTTTGTAAGTAACTTTTTGTTCTTCCTGTGCTGCTTTCAGGATTCTTTCTTTGTCTTTGGTTTTGTTGAGTTTGATGATAATATGTCTTGGTGATTTTCTTTTGCCATCTATCCTGTTTGAGATTCATTCTACTTCCTGAATGGATATAGTCTCATCTTTCGTCATATCAGGGAAGTGCTTCAATACATTTTTGACAGTTTTCTCAGTGGTTTTATTTTTCTCTTCCTGTTCTGGAATTCCACTGACACATAGGTTATTCCTTTTGATGGTATCCCACATGAACCTTAGGCTT
>NW_006938284.1:2660-3217 GCF_000298275.1 Orycteropus afer afer | reverse complement strand
GGTGCATAAATTTGAATAATAGTAGTATTAATGGGTCTTCCTTGTAGACATATGGATATTATCCTATCACTGACAGCACTGTACTTCAGGACAGATTTTGAAACATCCTTTGCAATGATGAATGCCATGCCATTCCTCTTCAAACTGTCATTCCCAGCATAGTAGCTCATATGGTTATCTGATTCAAAATGGCCAAAACTGGTCCATTTTAGCTTACTAATGCCTAGGATATTAATCTTTATGCATTCCATTTCATTTTTGACAACTTCAAATTTTCCTAGATTCATATTTTGTACATTCCATGCTCTGATTATTAATGGATGTTTGCAGCTTTTTCTCCTCAATTTAAGTCATGCCATGTAAGCAAAGAGAGGTCCCAAAACCATTACTTTATCTGTATCATTTAGGTTGGTTCTACACTGATGAGGCAGCTCTTTCCCAGTCGTATTTTGAGTGCCTTATGACCTAAGGGGTTTGACTTCCTGCACTGTATTGGACAATGTTTCTGAGCTATCATAAAGTTGCACAGTAATGTATCAGACAGTGTTTCTCTGCTA
>NW_006938284.1:0-750 GCF_000298275.1 Orycteropus afer afer | reverse complement strand
TACAGCATTGGAAACCCTATAGGACAGTTCTACTCTGTCCAATAAGGTTCCTATGAGTTGGAATCAACTCGATGGCAATGGTTTGTTTTTTTTTTTAACTGTATATAGATAGATAGATAGATAGATAGATAGATAGAAGCAAATCTGAGTATCGTTTCATATATATATATATATATATATATATATATATATATATACACACATACATATAACAAGAAAGTAAACAATCAAAGGATAAACCAAAATTGGATACCTATGGTGCAGGAGAAGAAAGGTAAAGAAATATAGTTAAAGGGACAAGATAGAATCTAGAATTCTTTTAATATACCTTGTTTTAGAACTTTGCCTTTAAAACCATATAAATAAAATTTATATTTATTTAAATCCCAAAGCTATCCCAAAACAAAAAATAAAGCAAAACAAATTAACCTAAAAATATGTATCTACTTGGTGGCATAACCACACAGAAAGAAACTATTCCAAGTGATTTAAAAAGTCAGTAATTTGACTGTGCATCCCTAGTGGGATACACCCTAATAACAAAAGAATTGTAAAAATATATCTTAAGTTGTGTTCAGTAATTATGTTTGTGCATTGTTATGGTGAAACTATTAGGATTTACTGTGGGGTAAAGAAAATTAGTAATTATGTTGTTGTTGTTGTTGTTATGTGCCGTCAAGTCAGTGCTGACTCATAACGACCCCTCCTTGGGTTTCCGAGGCAGTATCACTGCGGAAGTAGGATTGCCCA
>NW_006938283.1:0-2183 GCF_000298275.1 Orycteropus afer afer | reverse complement strand
CACAAAGCAAGTCTCAATAAATTTAAAAACACTGAAATACTGCAAAGCATCTTCTCAGATCACAATGCTGTAAAATTAGGAATAATAATAAGAAGATCCATGGAAAAAAGACCAAGCACATGGAAACTGAATAACACCTTCCTTGAAAATGACTAGGTAATAGAAGAAATAAAAAATGAAATTAAAAAATCCCTTGAATCGAATGAGAATGAAAACACAACACATCAAAATCTTTGGGACACAGCAAAAGCAGTGATTAGAGGCCAATTTATAACAATAAATACATACATCAAAAAAGAAAGAAAGAAAGAAAGAAACAGCCAAAATGAACATCTTAACCCAACATCTCCAACAATTAGAAAAAGAGCAGCAAAAGAAAAAAAAAAGAAGTCTACAGTCACCAGAAGAAAAGGAATAAAGATTCGAGGAGAAATAAATGAAAGAAAAAAAAAGAAAGTCAATAGAATAAATCAACAAGACTAAAAGTTGGTTCTTTGACAAGACAAACCCCTGGCAAATTTAACAAAGGAAAAGAGGGAGAGAATACATATAACACAAATAAGAAATGAATTGGGCGACACCACAACAGAACCAATAGAAATTAAAAGGATAATATCAAGATATTATCACTGCTGTCGAGTTGGATCCGACTCATAGCAACCTCTCCTTGGGTTTCTGAGGCAGTATCATTACAGAACCAGATTGCCCAGCCTTCCTTCTGAGGAATGGCTGGTGGGTTTGAAGTGCCAGACTTCTGGTTAGCAGTCAAATGCCTCAGGCACTATATTACCAGAGCTCCCATGAAGAACTATACTCCAACAAATTAGAAAATCTAAAAGAAATGGACAGATTTCTAGAAATATACTATTTACCTAAACTAACAGAGATTGAGGTGGGAAATTTGAACAGACCCATAACAAAAGAAGAAATTGAGCATGTCATTTAAAAAATTGCCAACATAAATAAGTCCTGGCCCAGATGGTTTCATTGGAGATTTCCACCAAATGTTCAGAGAAGAACTAACACCAATCCTACTCAAACTATTCTAGAACATAGAAAAGGATGGAATCCTCCCAAATTCATTTGATGAAGCAAGCATAATCTTGATACCAAAGCCAGGCAAACACAACTAAAAAGGAAAAGCACAGACCAATATCCCTCATGAATACAGATGCAAAGTTCTTCAACAAAATCCTAGCCAATAGACTCTAACAACATACCCAAAACATAATACATCGTGACCAAGTAGGGTTCATACCAGGTATGCAAGGATGATTCAACATTAGAAAAACAATCAACATCATCCATCATATAAATAAAACAAAGGAAAAGAACCACATGATCATATCAATTGATGCAGAAAAGACATTTGATAAAATCCAACACCTATTCCTGATCAAAACTCTCAGCAAAATAGAAATAGAACAGACATTCTTCAACATAATAAAAGGCATATATGCAAAACCAACAGCCAACATTATTCTCAATGGAGAGAGACTGAAACCATTCTCCTTGCAGACAGGAACCAGACAAGGATGCCCTCTATCACCACTTCTATTCAACATTGTATTGTAAGTCCTAGCCAGGGCAATAAAGTAAGAAAGGGAAATAAAAGCCATCCAAATTGGTAATGAAGAAGCAAAACTATCTTTATTTTCTGATGATATGATCCTATATGTAGAAAACCCAAGAGACTCAGCCAAAAACAAAAACAAAAACAAAAACAAAAAAACCCTACTGGAACTAATTGAGAGATTTAGCATAGTGGTGGGATACAAGATCAACATACAAAATTCAGTTGGGTTCCTCTACACCAGTGAAGAGATTGCTGAAAAGGAAATGAGGACATCAGTACCATTTACAATAGTTATTGTTTTGGTTACCTAGTACTGCTCTCACAAGAATATACCACAAATGGGATGGCTTGAACAAACAGGAGTTTATTCTCTTACAGTTCAGGAGGGTAGAAGTCTGAGTTCAAAGTGCCAGGACCCAGGGGCTGGGTGAAAGCCCCTTGACCTTGGGCTTCAGCTCTGCTTCTTGCTCCCGGCCCACTAAAGCTAGAGACATCTCTTCACTCAGGCAGCTACTGGCTGCTGAGGCTAACAAGCTCAAGGTTGACAAATAAAATGGTATAGTCCTGATGTTACCAAACCACATGGCAGGCCATTGATTCAAGTTGA
>NW_006938282.1:0-2284 GCF_000298275.1 Orycteropus afer afer | reverse complement strand
AGACCAAGGAAAACACAGAAAAAAATCCTAGAAGAATTTTGGAAGAAAATACAAGAACAAAATGACAAAATAAATGAAAAATTAGAAATGATTCTGAATCTACAGGCAGAAATCCAGAAGATTAACACTAAATTGTCAGAAATAGATAACACATTGGAAGGTAAAAAGGAGCAGAATTGATGCAATGGAAGATGGAATTAATGAGATTGAAGACTAGTACCTGAATACTTCTTTGGAAAGGGATCAATCAGAAAAAAAAATCAAAACAAAATCAACAAAGCATGAGTTTCATGTGGGATACCATCAAAAAGAATAACCTATGTGTCACTGGAATTCTAGAAGAGGAAGAGAAAAATAAAACCACTGAGAAAATTGTCCAAGATTGGTTGGAGGAGAATTTCCCTGATATGATGAAAGATGAAAATATATCCATTCAGGAAGTCCAACGAACCCCAAACAGAATAGATCCCAAAAGAAAATCACCAAGACATATCATCACCAAACTCATCAAAACCAAAGACAGAATCCTGAAAGCAGCATGGGAAAAACAAAAAGTTACTTACAAAGGACAGCCAGTAAGAATAAGCTCTGACTTCTCAGCAGAAACCAAGCAAGTGAGAAGGCAATGGGATGGTATATATAAAACCCTGAAAGAGAAAAATTTTCAACCAAGAACTATATACCCGGCAAAATTGTCCCTCAAATATGATGGTGAAATTAGAAGATTTCCAGATAAGCAGAAACTAAGGGAATTTGTTAAAACCAACCAACCTTACAAGATATACTGAAGGGAGTCCTTTGATCAGAGAACGAAAAATAGCAAATAACAACTGACCATTAATACACAAGATGACATAACCCAGAAATCACAGCTATAGACATATCCAAAGTAAAATGAGCATAAAAGATTGTAAACAGGGAACCAGAGACATCAATTGGCAAGTGAGGACAAGTACAAACCAAAAAGAGGGAAAAGTACTGTGTATTTACAGAACTTCTAAATGGTGAGGAAGTCAAGAGAGTTGCAAGATAGAATGGACTGTTCTAAACTCAGGGAGGAAATTATAAATCACAGGGTAACCTTAAAGAAAAATGATAAACCTTCATAGCACAGTAAAAAAAGAGGGCAAGCACAAATATTCAGTAAATAGTAAAACAACAGCAACAAAGGAAATTATAACGCAATTCATAATCAAATCAATAATGAGCTCAGCAGAAAAAATTAATAGGGAACAAAGATACCAGGGACACCATGAAAAAACACATAACAAAATGTCATCAACCAATTGATACTTGTCAATAATTGCACTGAATGTTAATGGATAAAATGCACCACTCAAGTGACAGAGAGTTGCAGATTGGATAAGAAAACAAAACTCATTAATATGCTGCCTACAAGAAACATACCTTAGAGATAAAGACAAAAATAGACTAAAAATCAAAGGTTGGAAAAAGATATATCAAGCAAATGGCAACTGTAAGAAAGCAGGAGTGGCGATATTAATTTCGGATCAAACTGACTTTAAGACAAAAACCACCATAAGAGACAAGGAAGGACATTATATAATGATTAAAGGATCAATTGAACAAGAAGATATAACTATAATAAATACCTATAGACCCAATAAAAGAGCCCCAAAATACATAAATCAGACTTGAGAAAAGTAGAGAAGTCAAATAGATGACTCCACAGTCATAGTGGGAGACTATAATACACCACCACTTTCAGTGAAAGATAGAACAAGTAGAAAGAAACTCAACAAAGACACAGAAGAGCTAAACAATACAGTTCACCAACTCGATCTTATAGATATCTACAGAGCACTTCACCCAACAGCAGCACAATATACATGCTTTTTCAGTGCACATGGAACATTTCCATGATAGACCATATGTTAGGCCATAAAGCAGGCCTTAATAAATTTAAAAACATTGAAACACTCTAAAGTATCTTCTCAGATCATAATGGTATCAAATTAGAAATCAACAATAGGAAGATCAGCAGAAACAGAGTAAACACATGGAAACTGAACAACACCCTCCTTGAGAAAGACTGGGTAAGAGAAGAAATAAAAATTGAATTTCAAAAATTCCTTGAATCAAATGAGAATGAAAACACAACATACCAAAATCTTTGGGACATAGCAATAGCAGTGATCAGAAGCCAATTTATAGCAATAACTGTACACATCAGAAAAGAAAAAAGAGCCCAAATCAATACTTTAAACGATCATCTCCAACAATTAGAGAAAGAACAGCAAGAAAAGCCTACAGTCACCAGAAG
>NW_006938281.1:1516-2293 GCF_000298275.1 Orycteropus afer afer | reverse complement strand
ATCTTCTGTGTCTGTGTTAATTGGTTTCCCTTTTCTTTGTTGAAGAGGGTCTGTGCAATCCTTCTGCCTAATCCGCCATCTTGCCCCGCCTCTACGCCAGTTGTTTTATGTTGTTGTTTGCGGCTTGTTTCCTTGTTGATTTCTGTCTGGCGTTTGTCCGTTACTGAAAGGGGGGTGTTGAAGTCTCTGTTACTGTTGAACTGTCTATTTCTCTCCCTTCCTCTCTGACTGTTTTTGCTTCATGTATTTTGGCACCGTGTTCCTAGGTGCCTACATGCTTGTAATTGTCATCTCTTCCTGAGGGATTGACTTTTTTATCGTTTTAAAACATCCTGCTTTATTCCAGAAACATTTTTTATTTAAAGTCTATTTCAAACCCACCAGCCACTCCTTGGAAGGAAGGTTGGGCAATCTACTTCCATAGTGATACTGCCTCGGTAACCCAAGGAGGGGTCGCTATGCGTCGGATCCGATGTGATGGCCCTGAGTTTGGTTTTGGTTTGGTTCATCTGATGTTAGTATAGCCACTCCAGCTTTTCTGTGGTTGCTGTTTGCCTGATAGATCTTTCTCCATCCTTTTACTTTCAATCTGTTTGTATCTTTGTATCTGTAGTTGGTTTCCTGTAGACAGTGTATGGTGTAGCCTTCTCTCTCTGCTGATTGGATTTTAATCTCTTCCTATGCCACTCCTCGGAAGGAAGATGGGGCAATCTACTTCCGTAGTGATACTGCCTCAGAAACCCAAGGAGGGGTCGCTATGAGTCGGGTCTGACTCGA
>NW_006938281.1:0-556 GCF_000298275.1 Orycteropus afer afer | reverse complement strand
TCTAGATGGCTGCTTGCAAGCTTTTAAGATCCCAGTTGCTACTCACCAAAGTAGGAAGTGGAACAATGTTTTGTGTAGTATGTTATGCCACTTGAGTTAATGTTCCCTGTGACTATGGTCCCGAGCCCACAGGTTCAACTACTCGGTCCCTCTGGGTAGCTGGCTGTGACCAAAAGTGACTACAACTTTGTCCCTTATCAGCTCTACTGTACACCTGGGAATTACAGAACATACAAAGACACTTATAGGACCATTATCTGCCAACTCTATGTGTGGTCTGGGGTGCACTCCCCGCTTCATAGACATACCTACTAGTTCAGCCTGTCCATCCATCTGTCCACCTGTATACCCATGTTTGCCTTCACGGACAACACAGTGCTGTATGTGCAAAAGGGTTCATGTACCTCTCTATGTCTTCCTCTTCCTCAGTGCCACCATGTTGATCACTCACATTTGGTACATTGCCCTTCTCTTCACCCAATTCAATACTTATCTCTGCCTATCAGTGTTCCCTCCCATCCTACGCCTGGTAACCAACAAAGAAAATTTCCTTCCA
>NW_006938280.1:0-2302 GCF_000298275.1 Orycteropus afer afer | reverse complement strand
CTGGAGTTTGTTTTTGTGTGTGGTGTGAGGTACAGATCTTGTTTCATTTTTCTGCAAATGGATCTCCAGTTTTGCCAGCACCATTTATTAAACAAGCATTCTCTTCCCGGCTGTAAATTTTTATGGAAGAAGACTGCAGAGCAACTGGTGGGTTTGAACTGTCAAATGCTTTAACTATGCCACCAAATCTCCTCACTGTGATGTAGGTATAATCTCCATTTTGGAGAGACACTAATACAACAGAGTTACTTACACAGAAATAAAATTCTAGAGAAAAATTACTGTTGAAACTTCCTCAAATTGCCCCTCAAATAAATAAAATATTTTACACACTTATATAAAATGTATATGTAGATGATATATCTATCATTATCTGTCTATGTATCTATCTATGTATCTGTTTATGTCACTACAAAAACACTTTATACTCACATCTCAACATTAAGATCATTCTCTGCCCTAGACAACTACTAAATCCCTAATATAGTGGGAGAGGAATAAGTGGGTATGTTTCCTGATTGTAAGCAAGATTTCTTCTGTTCTTTTTCCCTTTTTAAATTAATTTTTTGAATATGGTACATTCACAAGGTTCAAACCCTCATATTGTAGAAGGATGTATAGTCAAAGATCTCCATGCCACTAAATGCCTAGGTTCCTTCCACAGAGGCAACTACTACTTTAATTTCTTCTATCTGTCATGTATTTGAACAAATATAAATACTATTTTCTTTCTTTTACACAGATGAAAGTTTCCATATACTATATTCTGCTCACTTAATTACATATCTATGTCTTACAGATACTTTCACATCTGTACTAAAAGAGCACTCCATTTATATAGATACATAGTATATCATTAAATTGTTGTTGTTACGTTATTGTTATGTGCCCTCACGTTGGACCTGACTCATAGTGACCCCTCCTTGGGTTTCCAAGGCAGTATCACTATGGAAGTAGATTGCCCAACCTTCCTTCCGAGCAGTGACTGATGGATTTGAACCACCAGCCTTCTGGTTAGCAGTCAAGTGCCTTAGGCACTATGCTACCAGAACTCCCATCATTATATTAGTGAATCAAATATATTTAACCAATTTTTTTTTTTAAACTCTTTTCTTTTTTTTTTTTTTTAGGATTTGGGTGAAGATTTACAGAGTAAATTCACTTTTCATACAGCAGTTCACATATACTTTGTCTCATGTCATTGACCAAAATTTACAATGCAGCAGCTCCCCTCCCACTTCCTCCCCATAGTTACCTCCTCCCAGTGTCCATCCCTTCATACTCTTCTGCACCCTGAGCTATCTCCCTGTGCATAAACAGCCCTTCCTTCTCCCATGATTTAACCAATTTTTAAGTTGGTGAACACTGAGTTTGTTTCTAAACTTTCAATATTACAAATAATATTGCAGTGAATAATCTCAAGTATATATAATTTCATAGAAAAGAAATTATTGTCCCAATGCTGTGCACATTTGTAATTTGACAGTTATGCTAAATTGCTCTCAATAAGGGTTGTGCAGTTTATACTTCTGTGAGCAATGTGGAAGTCAGTATCACAGATGGAGTTTTAAGGTGCATTTCTTTACTAAGTTCAACCATATGACGTTGCCAATATTTGGCTTTATATGAACCAGAAAAAGAGTGATTTCATATGGTACAACCTAACTTAATTAGTGAGGATGAGAATCTTTTTGTATGTTTGATAGCAAGTTAAATTTTCTCTTCATATTCTTTATCCAGTTTTCTATTGGATTACTGAATTCATGCCATTAACCTGTGCTTTTTGAGAAATGAAGAAACTCAGTCCTTTAGAATAGTACAAATTTCAAATGATCATGAACAATGTGCAAGACCTGGCAGTGTTTCATTCTGTTAAAATAAAGTTGCCATTTTTCTGAACTGAATCAATGGCAGCTAACAACAACACATTGCATATGTGTGTGTGTATGTGTGTATGTGTGTGTATTTATTTATTTATCAGTTTGTTGTTTTCTTTTGCTTTCTGTTTTTTCTTTTTCTTCTATGCAGAAATTTTAAATTTTTATTAAAAGTAATTTATCAGTTCCTTTTATTGTTTCAGAGTTATATCAGAGTGACAGATGCCTTCTTTAAATTTATAAAATCATTCTCTCATTGTTTTTTCTAGTCTTTTAAAATTCCATTGTGCACATATAAATATTTAACATATGTGACTATATATTCTTACATAAAGTTTGAGGTATAGATTGCATTTCTTTTCTGATTGTCCATGCATTTATCATAATACCATTTATGGATGGATTCTTTCTTTTTTTTTTTTTTT
>NW_006938279.1:1706-2332 GCF_000298275.1 Orycteropus afer afer | reverse complement strand
AAATACCAGAAAGATGTTACTTCTGTTTTATTGACTATGCAAAACCATTTGATTATGTGGATCATAACACATTATGGATAACATTGAGAAGAATGAGAATTCCAGAACACTTGATTGTACTCATGAAGAACCTGTACATAGATCAAGAGGCTATCATTCAAACAGAATAAGAGATATTGCATGGTTCAAAATCAAGAAGGGAGTGTGTCCAGGTTGTATCTCTTCACCATACTTATTCAACTTGTATGCTGAGCAAATAATCCAAGAAACTGGGTGATATGAAGAGAAATGTGGCATCAAGATTGGAGCAAGACTCATTAACAACCTGCAATAGACAGATGACACAGCTTTCCTTGCTGAAAATGAGGATGACTTGAAGCACTTACTGATGAAGATTAAAGACTACACCTCAATATAAAGAAAACAAAAATCCTCACAGACTGGTCCAATAAACAGCTTCATGATGGATGCAGAAAAGATTGAAGTTGTCAAGGACTTCATATTACTTGGTTCTACAATCAACACCAAAGGAAGCAACAGTCAAGACATCAGATGACGTATTGCATTGGGCAATCTGCTGCAAAAGACCTCTTTCAAGTGATGAGGAGCAAAGATGTCTCCTTGAA
>NW_006938279.1:0-476 GCF_000298275.1 Orycteropus afer afer | reverse complement strand
TTCCTCTCTCTTAGTATATTTGTGTGTGTGTGTGTGTATATATATATATATATATAGGAATTGGCTTACGCTATTATGGGGGTTGACAAGTCTGAAATCTACAGGGCAGGCCAGTAGGCTGGAAACTCGAACGAGTTTTCTTCTAGTTCAAAGTATAAAGTATTTCCTTTAAACTTTCTTTCTGTAGTTACCATGGTAGAAAGCAAATGCCACGTGTCATTTGGCTAGATGGTTCTGCTTTAAATCCACTGAAGAAAGCTGTTGTCTTGGGTGCTCTGTTCTCAAAGGAAGGAACTTTTGCTTGAAAATGTTCCATGAGAACGCAGTTTGCTTTACTTCTTCCACGTATTTTAACTTCTTGTGCCAGATAGTTTCTAGGAGAATCTGTGATGGTTTCTACCATCTGTGAGTTGTGATAGCTTCATCAACACTCCTACAACCTCAGTGAAGGTGCTGGTCTCAATAGCAGAGTTAAC
>NW_006938278.1:1348-2150 GCF_000298275.1 Orycteropus afer afer | reverse complement strand
GCCTAAGGCACTTGACTGCTAACCAGAAGGCTGGCGGTTCAAACCCACCAGCCACTCCTCAGGAGGAAGATGGGGCAATCTACTTCCATAGAGATACTGACTCGGAAACCCAAGGAGTGGTCGCTATGAGTCAGGTCCAATTTGATGGCACATAACAACAACTCTCCACTGAAGGGCAAGCTTCAGAGTCTCTTCTGTCATCCATTTTGGTCTTTTCTTCTTTTCTTGTCTTTTTAGTGACCTCTTGCTTTCTTCATGGATGGTGTTCTTGACATCAACTGACAATTCTTCTGGTTCTCAGTCATTGGTATTCAATGCATCAAATCTATTCCTTAGGTCTCTAAATTCAGGAGGGATATACTCAAGATCATATTCTGGCTCTCATGGACTTGTTTTAATTGTCTTCAACTTCAAGTTGAACTTCCATATGAGCAGTTGATGGTCTGTTCCATGATCAGTCCCTGGGCTTGTTTTGGCTGAAGATATTGAGCTTTTCCATCAACTCTTGCCACAGATGTAATCAATATGATTCCTGTGTATTCCATCTGAAGGTTTATAATTTTTCTTTGAGGTTACCCTGTGATTTATAATTTTCTTCCTGAGAAGAAACAGTCCATTCTATCTTTCAACTCTCTTGAATTCCTCACCATTTAGAAGTTCTGTGACTGCACAATATTTTCCCTCTTTTTGTTTGTAGTTATCCTCACTTGCCAATTGATATCTCTGGTTCCCTGTTTACAATCTTGTAAGCTTATTTTACTTTGGATATGTCCATAGCTGTGGTTTCTGGGTTATGTCATCT
>NW_006938278.1:0-903 GCF_000298275.1 Orycteropus afer afer | reverse complement strand
CCCACATGAACCTTAGGCTTTCTTCATTTTGTTTTGATCTTTTTTCTGATTGATCCCTTTCCAAAGAAGTGTTCAGGTATTTGTCTTCAATCTCACTAACTCTGTCTTCCATTGCATCACTTCTACTCCTTTGCCCTTCCAATGTGTTATCTATTTCTGACAATTTAATATTAATTTTCTGGATTTCTATCTATAGATTTACAATAATTTCTAAATTTTCATTGATTTTGTCATTTTGTTCTTGTATTTTCTGCCAAAATTCTTCTAGCATTTTTTCTGTGTTTTCCTGGATCTGTCTCTCAGTCCTTTGAAGATACCTAAATATCATTCTTTTGAATTCCTTATCAGGGAGTTCCAATGCTGCTTCTTCCTCAGGGATGTGTTCTGGGTGTGTATCCTGCTCCCTTGTTTCTACCACTTTATCTTGCTTCTTTCTGTGGACTGTGATGGTCTGTTGTCTCTGAGACATCGTGGCGTTGTTGTAGATAGAGCTCTGTTAACTGTGAGGAGCAGCCAAGGGTGAGTCAGGCTCTTGGTGGTTGTTTGTCATTGGCCCATTGGTGGATAAGGAAGTGGTGACTCTCAGTAAGTGAAGCTGCAGGAGGTGTGGATGTAGTTTGCTCGTATGGGGACTGGTGCTGTCTTCCACTCAGTTAGACAAAAATAACAACTGAATAACCATCAAAAAAGTTAAAGCAAATGGACAAAAAATACACCATGTAATCACACTGGAATAATAACTAAAAAAAGAGAAAAAAAAGGGGGGGGGGAGAAGTATCTGAGGAGAGGGCAATAAGAGAAAAAAGGTACAGAAAGAGAATAATGAAGAAAAAATGGGAAAAACACAAAAAGAAAAACAAGGAACAGGGTTAACCACAAGAAAGAAAAAAGAAAAAAAAAAAA
>NW_006938277.1:1639-2259 GCF_000298275.1 Orycteropus afer afer | reverse complement strand
ACTTTTCATGTCTTATGGTCACAATCAGATTGCAGTTCCTTAAATGAAAAGACTTTGGCTTATATTGCTTTATGTACAAAACAGAAAATTATGCCTAATGGGATGACTTAATATGTATTGACTTTGTTTAATTTTTCCATGTTACTCTTATTCATTCTTTTACTACAATTGTTCATTAAATATATTGTATGATGTGATGCATGTATGTATATTTGTGTGTATGAGGATGTGAAATAAAGAAATCCAGGAGAAGACATAAGACTGTTATAAGGGGTGATGGTACTGTACATTAACATTACATTTTGAGAATGGCTTGATTTATCACTTACTAATTCAGAAGTTAATAAATGTATTTGAAATAATTTAAAACCATTTTTAATTTCATCTGCACATTGTGTACACATACAATGTGTTTATGAAGGGAAAACTGTTATTTTTAGTTATATGTGATGAATAATAAAATTTTGAATATGTTGTTTCCTTGTTACTGTCAACAATTCATTAAGCACCTTTTGCAAAGGGGCAGATATTTAGATTTGAACATTGGTAGAAAACACTGATTATCTTTCTGTAGTATTCAAAACTTCTTATGAGATGTTTACTTTTGCATTTTCTATTTT
>NW_006938277.1:0-569 GCF_000298275.1 Orycteropus afer afer | reverse complement strand
CACCAACCACTAAGGTCAAAGATGAGGAAATTGAAGATTTTTACCAATTTCTGTAGTCTTAAATTGACCAAACATGCAATCAAGATGTATTGATGATTACTAGTGATTGGGATCCAAAAATTGGAAACAAAGAAGAATCATTGGCAGTTGGAAAATATGGCCTTGGTGATAGAAAGTTTGCCAGAGATTGCATGATAGAATTTTGGAAGACCAAGTACCTATTTATTGCAAATACTTTTTTCACCAACATAAATAGCTGCTATCCATGTGGACCTCACCAGATGGAAAACACAAGAATCAGATTGCCTACATCTATGGAAAGAGGTGATGGAGAAGGTCAATATTTTCCATCAAAACAAGGCCACGAGCTGGCTGGGGAACAAACCATCAATTGCTCATACTTGACATCTGAGGAGAAGATGGCATCATACCTATAGCCTACACGATTGTTCTCTCTAGCATTTAATTCCTGAATAAGTACATAAAGCAGATAGAAATAATGATATTGCAGTTATAAGCAACTAAGGAGAAGGTAAGTTACCAGATTTAGTGGAGGCAGAGAAAAATAG
>NW_006938276.1:2030-2938 GCF_000298275.1 Orycteropus afer afer | reverse complement strand
GCTGTCTCCCTGTGCATAAGCAGCCCTTCTTTCTCCCATGATTGTCCTCTCCAAGGAGTGTATCTACTTGAGGTAAATGTTCAACTCATATGCCTTTCTTTTGCTTGGCTGGAAACCACAGGTATGGGTTTGATTCCAGACCTGAAGGGCAGCTAGGGGCCATAGTCTCCATGGTTCCATCTGGCTCTATCGGACCAGCAAAGCTGGTCTCCCCCTTTTTTTCCTCCAGTGATTTTGAGTTTTGTTCCACATTGTTCTCCCTCTCTATCAAGGATCTCCTACATAGATCCCCTTTCAAGTGGAAGACAGTGGTTGCCAGGCACCATCTAGTTCTTCAGGTCTCATAGTCATATAGCCTGCAGATCAGATGGTGTAACAGTCGCTAGGACTAATTGTTTCTGTGAATTTTGGTTTTCTTTATTCTTCTTTGTTCTGAACAGGAGAGACCCATCGTTGCATCTAGATGGCAGCTTGCTAGCTTTTATGATCCCAGTTGCTACTTGCCATGTTGGTAATTTTTTTATAACCTGTTCAATTTCTTCTTTTGTGTTGGGCCTGTTTAATTTTTCCACATCAATCTGTGTTAGATTAGGTAACTGGTGTGTTTCTAGAAATTTGTCCATATCTTCCAGGTTTTCAAATTTGTTGGAGTACAGTTCTTCCTAGTATCCTGGTATTATCCTTTTGATTTCAGTTGGTTCTGTTGTGATGGCACCCATTTCGTTTCTTATTCATGTTATTTGTATTCTCTCCTCTTTTCCTTTGTTAAATTTGCCAGTGGTTTGTCAATTTTATTGATCTTTTCAAAAAACCAACTTCTGGTCTTCTTGATTTTTTCCAAAGCCCTTCTATTTTCTATTTTATTGATTTCTGCTCGAATCTTGATTATTTCCTTTCTTCTGGTGACT
>NW_006938276.1:0-529 GCF_000298275.1 Orycteropus afer afer | reverse complement strand
AGGGTAATTATTGATAAGTTTGAATTTGTTGCTTTTCTTTTAGTATATGCTGGATATTTGTGCTTGTCCTCTTTTTTATTGTAATGTGAAGATTTATCATTTTTCTTTGAGGTTACCCTATGATTTATTTTTCTCCCTGAGTTGAGAGAAGTCCATTCTATCTTGCAACTCTCTTAACTTCCTCACCAGTTAGAACTTCTGTAACTACACAGTATTTTCCCTCTTTTTGTTTGTAGGTGTCCTCACTTGCCAATTGAAGTCTCTGGTTCCTTGTTTGCAATCCTGTAAGCTCATTTTACTTTGGATATGTCCATAGCTGTGGTTTCTGGGTTATGTCATCTTCTGTATTAATGGTCAGTTGTGATTTGCTATTTTTGGTTCTCTGTTCAGAGGACTCCCTTTAGCATCTCTTGTAAGGTTGGTCTAGTTTTAAAAAATTCCCTTAGTTTCTGCTTATCTGGAAATCTCCTAATTTCGCCATCATATTTGAGGGACAATTTTGCTGGGTATATAATTCTTGGTTGAAAAT
>NW_006938275.1:1022-2175 GCF_000298275.1 Orycteropus afer afer | reverse complement strand
CCAGCCACTCCTCAGAAGGAAGACTGGATGATCTAGTTCTGTAGAGGTACTGCCTCGAAAACCCAAGTAGGGGTCACTGGGAGTTGGAACAGATCTAAACATCTGTGGATTTTGGTATCCACACGGGTCCTGGAACCAATCCTCCATGGATACCGAGGGACAACTGTATATGTAATACGGTGTCTGCACAACATCAAAATCACAAAACGTCCTATTTCACAAAACGTACTGTGAACATTAAGCGATGCATACCTGTATTTATTTTGTACCCTGCAACCATGCTGAACTTGTTTTTTAGTTCTAGCAGCTTTTTAGTGGATTCCTCGAGATTGTTTATATGTAAGATCTTATCATCTGCAAATAGAGCTAGTTTTACTTCTTTCTTTCTAATCTAGGTATCTTTTATTTTCTTTGTCTTGCCTAATTTCCATGACTAGAATCTCAATTAAGTAGAGGTAGAAAATCAAACATCTTTGTCATGTTCTTATCCTGGGAGAAATAGTTCCATCTTTCACCATTTAATATGATATTAGCTGGAGTTTTTCATAAATGCCCTTTATCAGTTTGAAGATGTTCCTTTCTATTCACACCTCGAGCATTTCTTTTTAAATTTTTATTGTGATGTGGGTGAAAGTTTACAGAGCAAATTCATTTTCCATACAGCAGTTCACATACACTTTGTCTCATGACATTGATGGCAATTTCCCGCAATGCAACAGCTGTCTTTCCACTTCCTCCCATGGTTACCTCTTCTCTGTGTCCTTCCCTCCATGCACTCCTACCCACCAAGCTGTCTCCCTGTATGTACACAGATGTTCTACTCTCCTATGGTTGATTTCTCCAAGGAGTATATCTACCTAATGTAAATTTTCAGCTCATACGCCTGTCTGTTGTTTGACTGGAAGCCACGGGACTGGATTCAATTCCAGACCTGAAAAGCAGCTAGGGGCCATAGTCTCAGGGGTTCCCCCAGGCTCTATCAGACCAGCAAACCTGGTCCCTTTTTTTCTTCTATGATTCTGAATTTTGTTCCACATTGTTCTCCCACTGTATCTAGAATCTCCTACATAGATCCTCCACTTTCAGCATTTTTATTATGATAGTTCTGTCAATGTTTTTTCTGCATATACTGAAATTATTGTATGGTTTTTGT
>NW_006938275.1:0-662 GCF_000298275.1 Orycteropus afer afer | reverse complement strand
CTTCTTCCAGGACAGATATGTTAGTTCTTTTAGCAGTCCTTGGTACTTTCAGCATTCTTCAACACACCACAACTCGAAAGCATTGACTCTTCTTCAGTCGTCCTTATTCATTGTCCAACTCTCACGTGCATATGAGGCAATTAAAAATACCATGGCTTGTGTCAGGTGCACCTTAGTCTTCAAGGAGATATCTTTGCTCTTCAGCACCTGAAAGAGGTTTTTTTGCAGCAGATTTCCATAATGCAATCCATCATCTGGTATCTTGACTGCTGCTTCCATTGGTGTTGATTATAGAACCATGCAATATGAAGTCTTTGACAACTTCAGTCTTCTCTCCATTTATCATGCTGCTGCTTATTGGTCCAGTTTTGAGGAATTTTGTTTTCTTTATATTGAGGTGCAGTCCATACTGCAGACTATAGTCTTCAGTCTTCATCAGTAAATGCTTCAAGTCATCCTCACTTTCAGCAAGCAAAGTTATGTTGTCTGCATATTGCAGGTTGTTAGTGAGTCTTCCTCCAGTCCTGATGGCACGTTCTTCTTCATATAGTCCAGCTTCTCGGATTATTTTTCCAGCATACAGTAAGTATGGTGAAAGGATACAACCCTGACAAACACCCTTCTTGACTTTAAACCATGCAGTGTCCCCTTGTTCTGTTCAA
>NW_006938274.1:931-2218 GCF_000298275.1 Orycteropus afer afer | reverse complement strand
TTGGAGTTGTTGACAGTAGTAGCCGGAAACTGTCTAGTTCCACTGGTCTCATACTCATATAAGTGGAGGATGGCATGATGTACCAGTGCCTTGGACTAATTGTTTCCATGTGTCTTTGGTTTTCTTTTCTTCTTTGTTCTGGATGAAGAGAGACCCATCCTTGCATCTACATGCTTCTTGCAAGCTTTTAAGATCCCAGTTGCTACCCACCAAATTAGAATGTGGAACAATGTTTTTGTGTAGTATGTTATGCCAATTGAGCTACATGGTCCCTGCAACCATGGTCCTGAGCCCACAGGTCCAAGTAATCACTCCCTCTGAGTAGCTGGCTGTGGCCAAGAAGTGACTACATCCTTGTCCTTTGTCAGCTCTACCATATACCTGGAAATTCTCACAGAACATAAAAATACACTTGTAGAAACATTGTCTGCCAAAATTTTCTTTGTTAGTTACCATGGGTGGGAGAGGAGAGGAAGGGAGGGAACACTGCTAGATAGGTGGAGACAAGTATTGATTTGGGTGAAGAGAAGGGCAATATACCACATGTGAGTGATCAACATGGAGCCAGGGTTACATAGAATTCCATTGTGTATATGTAGTTTGGTTATCCATTCTTCTGCTGACAGAGGCCTAGGTTGTTTCCATCTTTTGGCTATTATAAATAGTGCTGAGATGAACATGGGTGTGTTTTTTCTTTATTGTCTGTACAACTGTGCTCTTGTCTTGGCTCGCATGTTTTTAACAAATACACCTAGTAATTGAATTGGTGGGCCAAATGGTATTTCTAATTCCAAATTTATATGGAATCGCCATACTGCTTTCCACAGTGGTTGTATCATTTGACCGTCCCATCAACAGCATATTAGAGTCCCACTTTTCCCACATCCTCACCAGCATTTGTTCTTGTATTGTCTTCCAAAATTGTTTCAGGGTTTTGTCAGTGTTTTCTTTGATATGTCTCTGAATCCATTGAAGGTACCTAACTATAATTCATTTGAATTCCTTGTCAGGGAATTCCAATACTGCTTCTACCTTGGGGATATGTTCTGGGTCAGTATCCTGCTCCTTTGTTTTCACTGCTTTATCTTGCTTCTTTATGTGGATTTTGATGATCCATTTTCTCCAAGGCATTGTGACTTTATTGTATTTACATTTAATTGAAGATTGTATGTTGTAGTGATTCATGCAAGTTTTTTTTTTTTTTTTTATGTATCTGATTAAGTAGGGTACTGAGCTCCTCTATTCGCTATTTGGCAGAATTTTGGCACTCATCACCTGTCTCCTGGT
>NW_006938274.1:0-531 GCF_000298275.1 Orycteropus afer afer | reverse complement strand
GATGTAGTTATTCCCCATGATGAGATTTCTAATCAGCTACATAGAGCATCTGAGTAGCTGCAGTAGGGATATGGCCTGTTTCAGGTATATAAGAAGCTTTGAGAAAGGTCTCTGAGATATTTGGCATGGTTGGACACTGCATGTAGCCATGTCTTCATTCAACAACCTTCTATATTGTCTGTTGATCTTGAGATTATCTCTGGACTTGAACTAGTAGCCTGCCATATTTGTTTGGTAATCTTGGGATTGTGCCATTTTACTTGTCAAACTTGAATTTGCCAGCCTCAGCAATCAGAAGGTGCCTGAGTGAAGAGAAACCTCCAGCTCCAGTGCACTGAGAGCAAGAGGCAGAGCTGAAACCCAAGGCCTAGGTGCTTTCACTCAGCCCCTAGAGCTAGCACTTTGAACTTAGACTTCTAGCCTCCAAAACTGTAAGAGAATAAACTTCTGTTTACTTGAACAATCTCATTTGTCATATATCTGTTAGAATGGCATTAAAGAACCAAAACACTGACCAATAAATAATAAGAT
>NW_006938273.1:1634-2415 GCF_000298275.1 Orycteropus afer afer | reverse complement strand
TGGTGTGGGATCGGGCAGTGTTTCGTTCTGCTGTGCATGGGGTCGCTATGAGTCGGAAACGACTCGACAGCACTTAACAACAACAACAACAACAACATGCATATTTGGCTATTTGAAATTATCATGGCTTGGGTTAGGCACTCCTTGATCTTCAAAGTGACAGCTTTGTTCTTTAACATTTTAAAGAGATCTTTTGCAGCAGATTTGCCAATGAAATACATCCTTTGATTTCTTGACTACTGGTTCCACGGGCATTGATTGTGGATCCAAGTATAATGAACTCCTTGGCAACTTCAATGTTTTCTCCATTTACCAAGATGTTGTTTTTTGGTCTACTTGTGAAGATTTTTGATTTCTTTATGTTGAGGTGAATCCATACTGAAGGCTTGTGATAGTTGGAACTGTGTGTCAACTTGGCTGGACCACAATTCTATGAGGTTAAGCAATTGTGATGTAGGTTATTCCCATGATGGGATCTGATGTATATGTTTTGAGCAGCCAATCCATTGAAAGGGAGTTTCCCTAGCGGTGTGGCCTGCTTCAAATATATTTATGGACATCCTGGGAAAAGAGACACCCTTCTGTGGATTGGGATCCTGTTGTGCTGCCTACAACTGTCCATGAGCAAACAGTCCACCATTCAGCCTGGAGATCTTAGATTTGTCGTTTGTTGGAGTCAACAACCAGTATACTGCCTGTCAACCTTGAGTTCTACAGCCCCTGCAGCTGCGTGAGTCAGGAAAGGCCTCCGGCTTGATGTCTGATCCAAGAACTTGGGACT
>NW_006938273.1:0-634 GCF_000298275.1 Orycteropus afer afer | reverse complement strand
GGGTTTGAACCGCCAGCCTTCTGGTTAGCAGTCAAGTGCCTTAGCCACTATGCTACCAGAGCTCCTGATGTTGTTCGATAATTTCTGCATTCTATTGGATCACCTTTCTTTGGAATATATGGATCTATTTCAGTCAGTTGGCCAGGTAGCTGTCTTCCAAATTTCTTGGTATAAATGAGTGAACTCCTCCAGCAATGTATCCACTTGTTGAAATATCTCAGTGGGCAAACCATCAATTCCTGAAGAGTTGTTTTTTGCCAGTTCTTTCAGTGCAGTTGCAACTTCTTCCCTCAGAACCACCAATTCTTGATAATATGTTACCTCCTAAAATGATTGAATGTCAAACAATTCTTTTTGGTACAGTGACTCTGTATATTCCTTCCATCTTCTTTTGATAATTCCTGCATCATTCAGTATTTTGCCCATAGAATCCTTCAATATTGCAACTCAAGGCTTGAATTTTTTTTTCCCCAGTTCTTTCAGGTTAAGAAATGCTGAGTATGTTCTTCCCTTTTGATTTTCTACTCCAGGTCTTTGCACATCTCGTTATAACACTTTACTTTGTCTTCTTCAGCTGACCTTTGAAATCTGTTCAGCTCTTTTATTTGATCATTTCTTTCATTTGCTTTACCTA
>NW_006938272.1:1283-2355 GCF_000298275.1 Orycteropus afer afer | reverse complement strand
GGTGGATGACTGTTGCAGCAATCTAGTGATGGACCATGAGGGCTGTGAGCTGGGAAGAATTCATTATAGAGAACTTACATTTCACATTCCCTAACTCATATTAGAACACTTACCCTTATAAACAAAAAGAAAAGTTCATTTTACAGTATTTGATGAAAACTCTACTTTCTCAATGTAAAATCTACATACCCACAGACATATACATTCAGTCATTTTATGATAAAAACTAGCTTAATGATCACATATGCAGAAATGCTTCTTTGTGGATAGCCATTTCAATGTTACAATGACTTAACACTGTACTTTGCTTTCTCCATTGATACTGGGAAATTTATCTGATTTAATAACTTTTTAAGAGAAAAGGGGGAAAACAGGGTCCCTCAAATAGAGAATAATTAATAATATTTATTTATTTATTATCTTCAATAAAATAGCAACAACAAGGGCAGCATATATATATATATAGAGAGAGAGAGAGAGAGATAGATAACTTCTGAAAGTCATTTATTATAATTGAGAGGTCCCCAAATGATCTGCCTATCTAAATGCCTCCCCTCATTTGTCTGTTGTTTTTGTTGTTGTTATGTGCCGTCGAGTCGCGCTCAACTAATATTTATTTATTTATTATTGTCAATAAAATAGCAACAACAAGGGCAGCATATAGATAGATAGATAGATAGATAGATAGATAGATAGATAACTTCTGAAAGTCATTTATTATAATTGAGAGGTCCCCAAATGATCTGCCTATCCAAATGCCTCCCCTCATTTGTCTGTTGTTTTTGTTGTTGTTATGTGCCGTCGAGTCGCGCTCAACTCATAGCAACCCCTTCTTGGATTTCCGAGGCAGTATCACTACGGAAGTAGATTGCCCCTTCTTCCTTCCGAGGAGTGGCTGGTGGGTTTGAACCGCCAGCCTCCTGGTTAGCAGTCAAGTGCCTTAGGCTTGGGTCATGGGCACCTTAGTCCTCGAAATGACATATTTGCTTTTAAACATTTTAAAAAGGTATTTTGCAGCAGATATGCCCCATGCAGGGAGCTCTGGTAGCATAGTGTCTAAGGCATTTGACTG
>NW_006938272.1:0-503 GCF_000298275.1 Orycteropus afer afer | reverse complement strand
CTGGATCACCTTTCTTTGGAATGAGAACAAATATGATTCTCTTCCAGTCAGTTGTCCAGGTAGCTTTCTTCCAAATTTCCGGGCATAGATGAGTGAGTGTTCCCAGCATTGCATTCATTTATTGAAACACCTCAGTTGGCATTCTGTCAATTCCTAGAGCCTTTTGTTTGTTTGTTTGTTTAAACAGTGCCTTCCATACAGCTAAGGAGCTCTGGTGGTGTGGTAGGTAAGGAATTTGACTACTAACTGAAGGTTGATTGTTCAAATCCACCAGCTGCTCTGTGGGAGGAAGATGAGGCAATCTACTTATATAAAGACTTGCAGTCTTGAATATCGAATGGGGGTCACTGAGTCAGAATCCACCCAATGACAGTAGGCTTTTTGTTTGTTTGTTTGTTTTGGTCCAGGTAGCTTATACTTCTTCCTTCGATACCACTGGCTTTTGATCATATGCTACCTTGTAATATGGTTGAACATCAATCAATTCTTTTTTTTTTTTTTTT
>NW_006938271.1:0-2374 GCF_000298275.1 Orycteropus afer afer | reverse complement strand
CCCTTTTCTTTGTTGAAGAGGGTCTGTGCAATCCTTCTGCTAGTCCGCCATCTTGCCCCAGCCCCAAAATATAATTTTTTTGAATTCTTTATTAGGGAGTTCTAATGCTGCTTCTTCCTCAGTGATGTTTTCTGGATTTGTATCCTGGTCCCTTGTTACTACTACATTATTTTGCTTTTCTATGTGGACTGTTGTGGTCTATCATCTCCTAAACATTGTGGTGTTGCTGTATTTATGTTTTATTTATGGTTGTATGTTGATGTGATTCATGTAGTATTTTTTTTCCCCTTTATTTTGTTTTGTTATATATATGTGACCAGGGTACTTTGCTCCTCTGTTCACTAGTTGTTAGCACTTAGGCGCTCACCACTTATCTCCTGGTGCGTGTGATAGAGAAAGAGAGTGTGTACACAGATCTTTTTTGGCTATTTATAAAGAGCAGTTGAGGGTGAGCTGGCTGGTTTTTGCCACAGGTTACTGTTGTCTAGTTGGTGCAAGAGCAAGTGGTGGCCCTCACTCAGTGGGTGGAGTGCCAGGAGGTGCAACTATAGTTGGGTTGTGTGGGAATGGTTGCTGTCTCCCATTCCATTAGACAAAATAAAATGAAAAATCACCAAAGAAACCAAATTAGAACAAAATCCTCAAACTATGTAAACAAAGAGGAATCACAAAATACATAAATAAACAAAAAAGAAATGCAATAAATAAGAAAAAAAATTGCAAACTATATTAAGAAAAGACAAAATATAGATAATGAGATTAAAAAAAAAGGGGGGAGGAAGAGCCAAAATATTTGGGAAGGGACAAATGAGAGAAAAGAGCAAGAGTAAAAGAATATGGAAGGCTGAAAAAGGACAAAGAAGGGATGGGAGGAACAAAAAATAAAGGAGAAAAAAAAAGAAAAGAAAAGAACCAGGGATATGAAAGATAAAAAAGAAAAAGAACAGAGGAAGATAAGAATAATTTAAAAACAAACCAACCAGAACTAAACTGTGGGGACAGGGCATGGCACCCAGGATCTACCAGGGCACAGACCTTGATGGAACCTCTGTAGTTCAAGAAGGTGGGTAGAGTCAGGGGAATGACCACACCCCTGTTTACCAAGAGTTTGCAGGGCACAAGAATAACAAGGAGAATTTGGCAACTCTCCAGTCATTAGTCTCCAGTTTGGTTGCCTGTGCTGTCCTTGGCACCTGGGAACCCAGATCCCAGGTCATAGCCCAAGCAAGAGTGCAACCTGCATACTCTCAAAACAGCTGCACCATCCACTTGCAAACACCCAAAATGGCTGCACCCTCGTGAGAGCTGCTGGCCGTCCACTGGTCCACCTGTCCCCTTCCTTGCTGTTCTTCCTAATGATCGTCAGGTACCCATGCAGTCCTTGCCCATGTAGTCTTGGTGAGCAGAGCCAATTCTCAGATTGCTATTGGGAAATATTCAAAATGACTGTGCCCTCAGGACAGCTGACAGTCCACATCTCTGTTTCTCTCCTTACTCACTATCTCATTAAGGTTCTTTTACTAGTTGATATTTTATCTACTTCTTTATCCTTCCCTTCAAAGCTCTGGGTTCCAGGATCGTGTTCTGAATTGGTTTCGCTTGGTTTCTCATTGATTTGTTGCAGAGAGTCTGTGCACCTTGTCTGCCTATTCCTCCATCTTGCTGGAACTCCTCATGAATAGAGTTGCTTTTTAGAGAATTACCTTTTTTCTCACAACCCTTCCTCTGACTTCAGGAGCAACAGGCAGAAAGATAGGTACACACATGTGCACATCCTCACTCTCACTCTTATTGTCTCACACTGCCACATTCTCTTAGACTGCAGATGTTAATATTTGAAAACATCCAGGGTCCTAATTATTTTCCTCAGGCATAGATAGTACTCAACCTCATATTCACTATTATGATTCTATTTAACAGAACTGATCTATTTTGTTTCAATTTGTCTTATAATTCAACTCAAATTCCCTGCTTTCATCTGACATTCTCATCCTCAGACATTATCTTCCCTCCCTGGAATTTTTGACATTCTTTGACAGGTATATAGTAAAATGCCCACAACCATCCAATCATTTACTTATTCATTTAACAAGCTGTCATCAACACAGTTTGGTAACAGTTGTGTATATAATAATGAAAGGATTTATAATACCTCTTACCCTTAAAGGAAACTTTTAATGGGGGATTTTTTTTTTTTTGTCATCTTATTTAAAAAATATCTTTTGAATAATAAAACTACTGTGTTTGACATTTGCTTTAGTAGTTTCCAGAGAAATTATTCTGATTTTGACCCTTAGCTGTGTTGGAGATCGATCGTGTTGTTATGTGCTGTCGAGTTGGACCTGACTCATAGCGACCCCTCCTTGGGTTTCCG
>NW_006938270.1:2380-3207 GCF_000298275.1 Orycteropus afer afer | reverse complement strand
TAGTGCTGGAGCAAGATGGTATCTCATTGTTGTTTTGATTTGCATCTCTCTAATAGCTAATGATCGTGAGCATTTCTTCATATATTTGTTGGCCGGTTGAATATCCTCCGTGGTGAAGTGTCTATTCGTATGTTCTGCCCATTTTTGAATGGGATTGTTTGTGTTTTTGTTATTGAGGTGTTGGAGTTTTCTATAAATTCTAGAAATAAGCCCCTTTTCAGATATGTCATTACCAAATATTTTTTCCCAATCTGTAGGTTCTGTTTTGACTCTTTTGGAGAAGTCTTTGGAGGCACATAAAAATTTAATTTTTAGAATGTCCCAATCATCTGATTTCTCTTCTGCTATTTGTACGGTTTGAGTTATGCTTGATAGTCTATTTATGCCATATATTAGGGCGCCTAAATTTACCCCTAGATTTTCCTTGAGGAAATCTATAATTTTAGGTTTCACATTTAAGTCTTTGATCCTTCTGGAGTTAGTTTTTGTGTATGGTGTGAGATACAGTCTGGTTTCATTTTTTTGCAAATGGATATCCATTTTTGCCAGGACCATTTATCAAACAGACATTCACTTCCCCATTTAATGGATTTTGGCCCTTTGTCGAAGATCAGCTGACCATAGGTCAATGGATCTCTTTCTGGGTTCTCAATTCTATTCCATTGGTCTATGTGTCTGTCATTGTACCAGTACCAGGCAGTTTTGACTATTGTGGTTGTGTAGTATGTTCTGAGATTCAGCAGTGTGAGACCTCCTACTTTGTTGTTCTTCTTCAATAGTGCTTTGCTTATTTGAGGTCTCTTTCCTTTCCATATGAAGTTAGTGAT
>NW_006938270.1:0-610 GCF_000298275.1 Orycteropus afer afer | reverse complement strand
TCAGGAATGGGTGTTGGATTTTATCAAATGCCTTTTCTGCATCAATTGATATGATCATGTGGTTCCCCTTTGTTTTATTTATGTCGTGGATGTCGTTGATTGTTTTTCTAATGTTGAACTGTGCTTGCATCCCTGATATGAACCCCATATGAATCATAATGAATGATTTTCTTGATATGTTGTTGGAGTCTTGGCTAGGATTTTGTTGGAGATTTTTACATCTATAATAATGAAGGATATTGGTTTGTAGTTTTCCTTTTGAGTGATGTCTTTGCCTGGTTTTGGTATCAGGGTTATGATTGCTTCATAAAATGAGTTAGGGAGGATTCCATCCTTTTCTGTGCTTTGAATAGTTTGAGTGGGATTGGTGTCAGTTCTCTGAATGTTTGGTAGTATTCTCCAGTGAAACTGTCTGGGCTAGCATTTTTTTTTTTTTTTTTGGTAGTTTTTCGATGACCTGTTCAATTCCTTCTTTTGTTATAGATCTGTTCAACTTTTCACATCATTCTGTGTTAGTTTAGGTAAGTGGGATGTTTCTAGAAATCTGCCCCTTTCTTCCAGATTTTCAAATTTGTTAGAGTACAGTTCTTCTTAGTATCCTGATGTTATC
>NW_006938269.1:0-2290 GCF_000298275.1 Orycteropus afer afer | reverse complement strand
TCCGTGGAGAAGGATATCATGCTTGGTAGGGTGGAGGGTCAACGAAAGTGGGGGAGGCCTTCAACAAGATCGAATGACACAGTGGCTGCTCAAGTATAGGAGGGATCATGGAGCTGGCATGGGATCAGGCAGTGTTTTGTTCTGCTGTGCATGGGATCACTATGAGTCAGAAATGACTTGACGGCACCTAACAACAACATACACATAGTAAGAATATAGGACAACAAGGCCAGAGATTAATCCCATCTTAGTCATTATGTTGACTAAGATGAAGACATTTGTATTTGATCTATCCAGTGGTTTTCTTCCTCCCTGAGCAATATACCTTCCACAGAGATCTGAAGGAGGAAATGTTGACTCATTTCTCTTTATTTTCTTGGAACTTCAATTGCTGTTGTTGTTATTAGCTGTTTTGTTGGTTAAAACTCATACTGATCCTATGGACAACAGAATCAAATGCTACCTCATTGTACAACATCCTCACATTTGTTGCTACAATTGAGCCCATTGTTGGGCCATTACATTAATCCATCTCATTGAGGTTCTTCCTCTTTTTTGCTGACCATGTCCTTTACTAGCGACTTGTTCCTCCCAAAAATATGACCAAAATAAGAGAAATGAAGTCTCACTATCCTTGCTTCTAAGAAACATTCTGGTTTTACTTTGTTTGTTCTTCTGGTGGTCCATGGTGTATTCAGTACTCAATCAACACCATAATGCAAATGTATCATTTGTTCTCCTGTCTTCCTTATTAATTTTCCAATTTTTGCATGCATGTTAAGCCATTGAAAATATCATACCTTGGGTGAGACACAACTAAGTCTCTAAAGTGACACCATTGCTCTTTGATGCTCTAATAAGTTCTTTTTCATTATTTAATTTAAATTTTGTTTTTAAATTTTTATTGTGATTTAGATGTAAAGAGTTCTTTTGCAGCAGATTTACCCAATGCGATACTTTGTCTGATTTTTTGACTTCTGTGTCCTTGGGCATTGGCTAGGAATGCAAGCCTTTGACAACTTCAATCTCTGCTTTCATAATGTTTCTTTTTGGTCCATTTGAGAGGATTTATGTTCTCTTTATGTTGTCGTACACTCCATAGTGAAGGCTGGAGTCTAGGACATTCTTCAGTAAGTGTTTGAAGAACTCTTTGATTTCAGCAAGACTATTGTGTCATCTGCATATCACAGATTGTTAATGAGTTTTCCTCCATTCTTGATGTCACATTCTTCTTCATATAATCCAGCTTCTCAGACTATTTGCTCAGCAAAAAGATTGAAGAATTATGGTGAAAGGATGCAACTCTGACACACACCTTTCCTGAATTTAAACCAAGTTTTGTTAGTCATTGAGTCAGCTCTAATCCTAGTAAATATACCTATAGCAGATTGAAATGATGTCCCATCCTGCCCCATCTTCATGATCATTGGTATATTTGAGTGCATTGTTGTGGTTGTTGTGTTGTGTTATTATGTTAATCGTCTTGTGTTGTTGTTATGTGTCGTTGAGTCGTACCTGACTCATAGTGATCCCTCCTTGGCTTTCCAAGGCAATATCTCTATGGAAGTAGATTACCCAACCTTCCTTGTGAAGAGTGGCTAGTGGGTTTGAACCTCCAGCTTTCTGGTTAGCAGTCAAGTGCCTTAGACACTATGCTACCAGAACTACTATTAATCTTCTTAGTCCATCATATTCAGGAAGCTCTGCTGCAATCTGTGCATCGTGGATGAACCTCCTAAAAGTTGAAACATTGTTGGTTTAGTCAAGTGACTAAAATAAATAAATAAATAAATAAATCACCAAAGCATAAAACTCCAAATGACAGCCAAGAGCTACAGAATGGAGTACATGTAGTTCTTGTTAGTGACAAAAATCTTACTTCAGAAATTGCACTGCTTTTAGACTCATGACAACCCATATATGTTAAGGGGAATAAGACTCTATAGGGTTTTTAGGACTGTAATTTTCAGAAGAAAATTACAAGATTGTCTTTTAAGGCACCTCTGAGTGGTTACCAACCATGCAGCTAGTAGTTGAGAATTTAATCATTTGTACAACCTGTGGACTCCGATAAAGACCTAAAACCAAAAAACAAACCCACTGTCTTTGAGAGAATTCTGACTCATAGCCACTCCTATTAGGTGTCCAAAGCTGTGAATCTTTAGATAAGTAGATGGTCTCGTCTTCCTCCTGTAGAGTAGTTGGTGGGTTTAAACTGGTGACCTTCGGGTTAGCAGCCAAATGCCTTATCCACTACACCACCAGAGCTCCTTTTTATAAAGACCTAATC
>NW_006938268.1:1317-2015 GCF_000298275.1 Orycteropus afer afer | reverse complement strand
TGGAATTCCAGAACAGGAAGAGAAAAACAAAACAACTGACAAAATTGTCCAAGATTTGCTGGAGGAGAATGTCACTGAAATGATGAAAGATGAGAATATATACATTCAGGAAGTCTAACGAACCCCAAACAGGATAGACCCCAAAAGAAAATCACCAAGACACATCATCATCATCAAACTCATCAAAACCAAAGACAAAGAAAGAATCCTGAAAGCAGCATGGGAAAAACAAAAAGTTACCTACAAAGGACAGCCAGTAAGTATAAGCTCTGATTTCTCAGCAGAAATCATACAAGCGAGAAGACAATGGGATGGTATATCTAAAACCCTGAAAGAGAAAAATTTTCACCAAGAGTCATATACCCGGCAAAATTGTCCCACAAATATGATGGTGAAATTAGGAGATTTCTCGATAAGCAGAAATTAAGGGAATTTGTTAAAACCAGACCAACACTACAAGAGATGCTAAAGGGAGTCCTTTGAACAGAGAGCCAAAAATAGCAAATAACAACCGAACATCAATACACAGGATGACACAACACAGAAACTACAGCTAGGGACATATCCAAAATAAAATGAGCTTACAAGATTGTAAACAGGGAACCAGAGACATCAATTGGCAAGTGAGGACAACTATAAACAAAAAGAGATAAAAGACTGTGTAGTAACAGAACTTCTAAATGGTGAGGAAGTTAAGA
>NW_006938268.1:0-470 GCF_000298275.1 Orycteropus afer afer | reverse complement strand
TAAGAGAAGAAATCAAATTGAAATTTGAAAATTCCTTGAATCCAATGAGAATGAAAACACAACATACCAAAATCTTTGGGACACAGCAAAAGCAGTGATCGAGAGGCCAATTTATAGCAATAAATGCACACATCCAAAAAGAAGAGCCAAAATCAACACTTTAAACCAGCATCTCCAACAATTAGAAAAAGAACAGCAAAAAAAGCCCACAGTCACCAGAAGAAAAGAAATAATCAAGATCCGAGCAGAAATCAATGAAACAGAAAATAGAAGGCCTATAGGAAAAATCAACAAGACCGAAGTTGGTGTTTTGAAAAGATCAATAAAATCAACAAACCACTGGCAAATTTAAGAAAGGAAAAGAGGGAGAAAATACAAATTACAGGAATAACAAATGAACTGGGTGACATCACAACAGAACAAACTGAAATAAAAAGGATAATATCAGGATACTATGAAGAACTGTACTC
>NW_006938267.1:1684-2236 GCF_000298275.1 Orycteropus afer afer | reverse complement strand
TGCAGAAAAATGAAACAAGATCTGTACCTCACACCATACACAGAAACTACCTCCAGATAGATCAAAGACTTAAATGTGAAACCTAAAACTATAAAGTTCCTCAAGGAAACACTAGGTGGAAATTTAGAGACCCTAATATATGGCATAAACAGATTATCAAGCATAACCCAAAATGCACAAACAGCAGAAGAATGGATAACTAGATGAATGGGATCTTCTAAAATCAAATTTTTATCTGCTTTCAAAGACTTATCCAAAAGAGTCAAAAATGAGCCTTCTGATTGGTAAAACTTATTTGGCAATGATATATCTGACAAGGGACTTACCTCTAGAATTTATAGAAAACACTAACACCTCAACAACAAAAAGACAAACAATCCAATTAAAAAATGGGCAGAAGACATGAATTGACACTTTACCAAGGAGGCTACTCAGGTAGCCAACAAACATATGAAGAAATCCTCACGATCATTAGCCATTAAGGAGATGTAAAACAAAACAACAATGATATACCATCTTGCTCCAGCACTAGTAGCAAAGTTCAACAAGACA
>NW_006938267.1:0-672 GCF_000298275.1 Orycteropus afer afer | reverse complement strand
AGTGACTGGTACACCATGTGATCCACAGTCTATACGTCTGTGAGACCAGAAGAACTAGATGGTGCCCATCTACCACTGTCAACCCCTCGAAGGGAGATCTATGTAGGAGATGCTGGATAGAGAGGGAGAACAATGTGGAACAAAACTCAAAATCATTTGGGACAAAAAAAAAGGGAGTGGGGGACCAGTTTTGCTGGTCTGATAGAGCCTGATGGAACCATTGAGACTATGGCCCCTAGCTGCCCTCCAGGTGTGGAATGGAACCGACACCTGTGGCTTCCAGCCAAGCAAAAGACAGGTATATGAGTTGAAAATTTACCTGAGGTAGATACACTCCTTGGGTAGAACAAGCATGGGAGAAAGAAGGACTGTTCACGCACGGGGAGACAGCCCAGGGGGCAGGTACGCATGGAGGGATGGACAAGAGGTAATTATGGGGAGGAATTGGGAGGAGAGCTGTCGCATTGTGGTAAATTGTAGTGAATGTCATGAGACAAAGTGTATGTGAACTGATGTATGGAAAGGGAATTTGCTCCGTAAATTTTCACTCAAATCACACACAAAAAAGTCAGCTGGTTTCACTGGCAGAGGAAACATACATGAAAGCCTTTAGGTGGGAAGGAAAGCCCATCTGAGTTGCTGAAGTGTAGGGACTATGGGTAGAGGGTTGAG
>NW_006938266.1:1294-2044 GCF_000298275.1 Orycteropus afer afer | reverse complement strand
ATACTGGTCATTGCTTGCACGTGCATCAAAATTGGCAGAAGGGGTAGTCTAGTTTGGAAGAAAATTCTAGAAACATAAGGGAAACTCTCTTTCAAGAAACACCATGCTCTGATAGAACCTGGGGAAACCCCTGAGACTATGGCCCCTAACTGCCCTTCAGTCCTAGAATTGAACCCACATCTGTGGCTTCCAGCCGAACAAAAGACAGGGATATGAGCTAAGCATTTACTTTAGGTAGATACACTCCTTGGAGAGATCAAACATGGGAGAATAGAAGGGCTGTGTATGCACTGGGAGAAAGCTCAGGAGGCAGGAGTGCATGGGAGGGAAGGACACAGGGAATAGGTAACTATGGGGAGGAAGTGGGAAGAGAGCTGTTGCAATGTGGTAAATTGTAGTCAATGTCATGAGACAAAGAGTATGTGAACTACTGTGTTGTTGTTGTTAGGTGCCATCCAGTTGTCTCTGAATCATAGTGACCCTATGCACAGCAGAATGAAATACCACCTGGTCCTGAGCCAGCTCCATGATTCCCACTATGCTTGAACCGTCGTTGCTGCCACCGTGTCAACCTGTCTCGTTGAAGGTCTTCCTCTCTTTCGTCGACCCTCCACCTTATCAAGCATGACATCCTTCTCTAGGGAATGGTCCTTTCTGACAACATGACCAAAGTATGTGAGAGGAAGTCTGGCCATTCTCACCTCCAGGGAGCATTCTGACTGCACTTCCTCCAGGACAGATGTGTCAGTT
>NW_006938266.1:0-439 GCF_000298275.1 Orycteropus afer afer | reverse complement strand
CATTCTGTGGGATCACCTTTCTTTGGAATGGGTACAAATATGGGTCTCTTCCAGTCAGTTGGCCAGATAGCTGTCTTCCAAAACTCTTCGCATCATCAAGTAAGTACCTCCAGCAGGGCATCCGTGTGTTGAAACATCTCAATGGGTATCCTGTCAATTCCTTGAATCTTGTTCTTCAACAATTCTTTCAGTGCAGCTTTGACTTCTTTCTTCAGTACCATTGGTTCTTGAACATATGCCACCTTCTGAAATGGATGAAGATTGACCAGTTCTTTTTGGTACAGTGACTCTCTGTATTCTTTCCATCTTCTTTTGATGCTTCCTGCATCATTCAATATTTTGCCCATAGAATCTTTCAATATTTCAACTCAAGGCTTAAACTTTTTCCTCAGTTCTTTCAGCTTGAGAAATAAGAGCATGTTCTTCCTTTTTGGTTTTC
>NW_006938265.1:1736-2337 GCF_000298275.1 Orycteropus afer afer | reverse complement strand
TAGGCACTGCACCACCAAAGCTCCCACAAGTGGAGCTATTACCTCAACTGACAAAATGTCAGCAGCGTCCAACTCTTCTTCATCGTCGAAGTAAATTTGTATGATTTGTGTATTTTTAACATAATTATGTATTAAAATATACCCGTAAATTTATACGTAATGTTGTTTTTAACATATTTATGTATTAAAATATACCTGTAAACTTATACATAATGTTTCCAAACCTCCAAAGCCTGTAAATAAAGACTGAACTTACAAAGATACTAATTTAAAAAAACAAAACAAAAACCAGAGCCATTGTGTTGATTCTGACTCACAGTGCCCCCAGAGGACAGAGTAGAACTGTCCCACAGGATTTCGCAGAGCAAGGAGCTCTGGTGGCATAGTGCCTAAGGCACTTGACTACTAACCAGAAGGTTGGTGGTTCAAACCCACCAGCCACTCCTTGGAAGGAAGACTGAGCTATCTACTTCCATAGTGATACTGCCTTGGAAACCCAAAGGGGGTCACTACGAGTCGGAATTAACTCGGTGTTGGCGAGTTTGGTTTGGTTAGGTTAATCTTTACAGAAGCAAAGCCCAGACCAAACGCCCGGCCAGTC
>NW_006938265.1:0-941 GCF_000298275.1 Orycteropus afer afer | reverse complement strand
GGAGCTGTGTCTTAAGACAGCCACCCCTGCTGTCTCTCCAGGCTCTGCCTGGGACCCCACAGATGCCCAGGCTCAAATGACCTGGACAGAAGACATTTGATGCTTCTAGCAAGGCCAGCTGGGATGGGGGGTGGGGGTGGGCGGGGCCGGGGCAGAGAGATGGGATTGGCTTCAGGGCCGTCCCTCTTCTTAGCTGACTCTGGGCAATGGCTTCCCCTTTCAGCCCTGAGTCTGTACCCCACAAACGGAGAAAACAGTACTTATCCAGGGAGGTAAAATGAGTGACTCAGATCACGGGCTGAGCCTCAGAGGACTTGCAATGTGGGGGACATCATTAGCTTTTCACTTGGTCAGAGGTAAGGCAGGCCATACACTGAGGACCTAAGAGGACACAGCCCTACACTGCAAGGGTGTGTCTGAGGGAACCTGGCCCTGCTCTGGTGGGGAGGCGGGATCTGAGGGGACATGGCTCTGTTCTAGGGGCGTCTGAGGGGAAATGGCCTTGACTCAGAGCTCTGAGGGGACAGAGTCCTGCCCTGGAGGGGTCTGAGGGGATATGGCCCTACCCTCGGGGGTGAGGGGATACCCAGCCCTGTCAGGAGCCAGTTCTGAGGGTAAGTCACCCAACAGCCAGTTCACAGTGACTCTGTGGGCGTCGTCCTCCCAGGGCAGTGGCCTGACTGACCAGGCCTGTTTTGTGTCTGGGAGGAAGTGGCATCTCAGACAACCCTGGGGCCAAAGGATTCCTTGTTCCTTAGCAGTCTGGACACTGAGCACAATTAATTAGAGCCCAGGGCAAAGTCCAAAGATCTACTGTTCTCTTAGGAGAAAACTGGACCTGGGAGGTCTGGATCTGGGAGCTGCTAGGATCTGCACTTAGGCCAGGATAGGAGTCGGTCTGAGTGCTGATTAACAGACCCTGGGCATATTCCACCAGCGCC
>NW_006938264.1:1765-2606 GCF_000298275.1 Orycteropus afer afer | reverse complement strand
TTGAAAGAGAAAAATTTCCAACCAAGAATTATGTACCCAGCAAAATTGTCCCTCAAATATGATGGTGAAATTAGGACATTTCCAGATAAGCAGAGACTAAGGGAATTTGTTAAAAACCAGACCAAACTTAAAAGAGATGTTAAAGGGAGCCCTTTGAACAGAGAAGCAACAACAGCCAACACCTGACCATTAACACACATGATGATATAACCCAGAAACTAACCCAGCTATGGAAGCATCCAAAATAAAGAAGCCTACAAGATTGTAAATAGGGAACCAGAAACACCAACTGACAAATGAGGACAACTACAAATCAAAAAGAAGGGAAAAAATCTGTGTCATTACAGAACTTCTAGATGGTAGGGAAATCAAGATGACTACAAGATCGAACGGACTGTTCTAAACTTGGGAAGAAAACTATAAATCACAGGGTATCCTCAAAGAAAAATGATAAACCTTCACATCAAAATAAGAAAGAGGACCAGCATAAATATTCAGTAGATACTAAAACAATAGCAATGAAGGAAGTGATAACACAATTCATAAATAAAACGAGCTCAGCATAGAAAATTATATGGAACAAAGAAATCAACACAATGAAAAAGCACATGACAAAAATGACACCAACAAATTCATATTTGCTGATAATTGTGTATCTGGCAAGGGACTTATCTCTAAGACTGATGGAAAACTCCAATGCCTCAACACCAACGGAACTAACAATCCAATTGAAAAATGGGCAGAACACATGAATAGACACTTCACTAAGGAGGATATTCAGGTGGTCAGCTAATACATGAAAAGATGCTCACAATCATTGGCCATCAGAGAGATGTAAATC
>NW_006938264.1:0-675 GCF_000298275.1 Orycteropus afer afer | reverse complement strand
AAAAAAAAAAAAAAAAAATACATTGACCCATGTCACTTTATTTTTGTGTATTTCACTGCACATAAATTATATTTCAATATAATTCATTTAAAAATATATTTTGCATCTATTGAGATGATCATATAAGTTTTCTCTTTAATGCTTTAATTTGTAATTAAATGGATTAATTTTCAAATATTTATCCACCTTGGTATTATTTCAATAAACCTCAATTCATCACCATGTATTAAACATTTGCAATGCTCCTCTATTTATTTGTTAATATTTTATTAAGAAATCTTACATTTATATTTATGAGAATTATTGATCTGTGTTTTCTTATTTTTGTAATGTCTTTATCTGATTTGGAATCAGGGTAATTCTGGCCTTTTAGTGTTTTCTCTTCCTCTTTTCTAAGATCTTTCTGTAGGGTTAGAATTATTTCTTCCATAACTATTTGATATAATTCAACTGGTAAAGCAATCTGGGTCTGCAGTTTTCTTTGTGGGAAAGTTTTGTTTACAAGTTCATTTTCTCAACTACATATAAGGCTATTCTTTCTGCATTACTTTTGGTAATATCTATCTTTCAAGAAGTACTTTTTCATATAAATTGATGTTTCATATATGTGTATCTTATTTATATCTTGATAGTCTAGCTAGTGGCTTTTCAATTTTAATAGTTTTCTTTTCTTTT
>NW_006938263.1:1726-2266 GCF_000298275.1 Orycteropus afer afer | reverse complement strand
CCAAGGGTGGTTCAGGCTCTTCTTGGTGGTTTTTTATCATTGGCCTATTGCTGGAGAAGGAGGAAATGGCTCTCGCTCAGTAAGTGAAGTCGCAGGAGGTATGGTTGTAGTTGTGTCTTATGCGGATTGTTGTTGTCTCCCACTCAGTTAGACACAAACTACAATTGAATGACCATCGAAAAACTAAAAGCCCATGGACGAAAAATACATGATGTAATCACACAGGAACAGTAACCAAATAAAGAGAAAAGGGAAAAAAAAATGAGAAAAAGAAGCAAACCTGCAATATCTGGGAATAGGGCACTAAGAAGAAAAAAAAGTAGGGAAAGAGAATAATAAATGAAGAAAAAAATAGGAAGAATGCAAAAAGAAAAACAAGAAATGGGGTTAGTCATGAGGAAAAAAATAGGGGGAAAAGAAAAAAAAAAACCTTAAATTGTGGGGGGGTGGGCAGAATTTCAAGCAGGCATAGGGAAAAGAAAAAATGCTGAAAACTAGGACCTGGTAGGGGAAGATTAAGAATAATAATAAAAAGGACAA
>NW_006938263.1:0-667 GCF_000298275.1 Orycteropus afer afer | reverse complement strand
ATCTGGTCCTCTCACGTGTTTAAGTGTTTATCTGTAGCCTGGTGTTTGGTGTTAATGGTAATTTTAAACATGTGCAAATTAATCATCTCAATTATCACTCAATAAGGCTTTTTAAAAAATCAATAGCTTTTAAATTCACCAATAATAACCAGCTGGAAGACATCATGAATGAGAATGCTTCATTACAATAGCAATAAAAGGAATAAATAAATACTTAGGAACGAACTTAATAAGCTGTAACACCTGTTTGTTGAAAACTATAAAACCAACCCAAACCAAACTCACTGCCATCAAGTCAATTTTGAGTCATAATGACCCCAATTGGGTTTCTGAGGCAGGAAATCTTTATGAAAGTAGATTTCCTCATCTTCCTTCCATGGAGTGGTTGGTGGGTTTGAACCACCAACTGGTTATTTGACTGGTTAGCAGTCAAATGCTTTAGGCACTATGCCACCAGAGGTCCTTGAAAACTATGTTGTTGTTGTTATGGGCTGTCGAGTTGGACTCAACTCATAGTGACCCCTCCTTGCGTTTCTGAGGCGGTATCATTATGGAAGTAGATTGCCTAACCTTCCTTCCAAGGAGTGGCTTGTGGGTTTGAATCACCAGCATTCTGTTTAGCAGTCAATTGCCTTAGGCACTACACTACCAGAGCTCCTATGAAAAC
>NW_006938262.1:1237-2165 GCF_000298275.1 Orycteropus afer afer | reverse complement strand
AAGGCAAAAATACAGACTTTTATATGGCATACCCTGATTTCTTTTGATGTTGACCGCTACTTAAAATTTAGAACTCTGTATAGGGCAAACAAAGCATATCTATTGCAGCATCAGGCAGTGGGAACCAGCTGGCAATCTCTATTTTTACAAAATACAGGAGAGGAAAAAAAAAATACAAAGAGCCTTGTAATCTTGAGAGGCACACGGGTGCACAGAAGAGAGGGTTCTGGGAGCCCTTTTTCTGTTTGTGTGGTTTTCTTCACTTGCTTTCTCGTCAGCTTCTGCCCCCCACCCCGCAGCCCAGAGCACAGCCCTGGAATACTGGACAGAAGGGCTTCCTTGAGTCCCGTCCCCAGTGTCACACCACCCCTCCTCGAGAGAGCTCTGGGATCATTCGGTTCTAGTGTGACTCCAGTATCCCAGGCAGACAAGACACCTGAGAATCTAAAAATAACCTAACTACATTTTATGCCATAGCAGGTTAGCCATCACTGTGTCAGGAACTTCTAATATAGAATGCATTCGAGAGGGACTATGCGGGGGTATCATGATAGCGTCAGTCTTGGGCGTGTCTGAGCCTTAGCTTTGCTGGTACAGAAACATTGACTACTTTTTATGCCTCATTTCCATGGCTTCCTGGTGAGTAACTTTTCTGTTTTTCTGGGCAGTGAGTCTAGCCTTTTATAAAGGTCAGAGTTCCAAACGAAGAAAAAAAAAATACAGGTCAGAGCTCTTAAGGACAGAAAGGAAACAAACTTTTCTCTTTCGAATCTGGTTCAAGGCCATGTGTGAGTTGAGCTGGTTCCTGGCCACTCGTGGGAGAGCTGTATGCTTTGCAGTAGAGCCTTGGCCCCAAGGGGAGAGGTGGAGTCAGCAGGAATCCGTGCAATTCACTCTTGGAGCTCAGTGCAGTGAGCGGCTGCAGGAA
>NW_006938262.1:0-522 GCF_000298275.1 Orycteropus afer afer | reverse complement strand
TCCTGTTATCCACGTTCAGCTCTATTTTCTAGAAAGCATTTAACTGAATGTGGCTGTTGAATCCTTGCCCAGAAATCAAAAGTCATTCAGTCTGATGAAAGAAAAGTCAAAACAAATAAGCATTTACAACTCTGCCACTGGATTCATATTTATCTGATAATAAGATGGAAACGTTTTTCAAATGCATTGTTGATTCTAGAATCTTGACAAACAGAATGAGCAGCGAGTGAAGTTGTCTAGGACCCAAGGAAAATCCAGGCTGGTTGGAAATGACCTTCTTCTCTAATGCACCTCCTGCTAGAGCAGTTCATCTGCCTGACAGCAAAGCCAAGTCAGAACCTTGACCGTCGTATGCGAGGACAGTGTGTCCGTGGACCTTTAACCTGGTCCATGTTTGTCTTCAGCTAAAGTACACGTAGACCCTGATTCATAGCAACCCCATGCACAGCAGAACGAAACACTGCCCAATCCCGCGCCAGCCCCACAATCCCTGCTATACTTGAGCCCATCATCGCAGCCACT
>NW_006938261.1:0-2376 GCF_000298275.1 Orycteropus afer afer | reverse complement strand
CTGCATCCTTTCCTTCAAGGCTCAGGGGTCCAAGATTATCTTCTGTGTCTGTGTTAATTGGTTTCCCTTTTCTTTTGTTGAAGAGGGTCTGTGCAATCCTTCTGCCTAGTCCGCCATCTTGCCCCACCTCCTGTAGTAGTTTTTAATATATGGTTGATAAATATCCTTTGTTTCACTCTTTAATTTATTAAAACTTTTTATTAGTTGTTTTTATGAACAGTTGTTAATTTTAATGCAAATGTATTAATCTTTTATCTCAGAGTTAGAACATTTTTGTCTCTTGTTTTAAGAAATTTTTTCCTATCCCAGGGACATCGAGATTTTCTACCTTCTAGAAGCTGTTTAGTTTAGCCTTTGTCATGTTTAGGTTTTAAATCCTCCTTTAATTTCATTTTTGTGAATGATTTGAGGTAATGGTCTGATTTTAGTATTTTTTTATATGCATATGCAATGTATCATTTATCCCTTTCCCATTACTCTACAGTGACATCTCTATCATACACAGTGAAACCTGTAACAGCTGGTCTTACAAGTTTTCCACCTTTGACAGGGTGCAGTCTTAGCACATTTTTCTCTTTCTCGATAAGGGAAAGTATTTGACTTTTCCTCTTCTGACAGCTTTCTGCCTTTCACAAGTTCCATCTTTCTCAGGTTTTACTGTATACACCTGGTAGAGCATGTTCTCCTATCCTGTTCTTTATCAAGCTTCTTGCTTAGTCTTGACCTATACTATTTCCATATAAATTTAGAATCAGCTTATTACATTCCATAAATAACTTGTTGGTATTTTGAGTTTTCATTGAACTGACAATAAATTTAGAGAAAATTAGCATTTTTACAACATAAATTTTAGTCTCTGTTTTTCACATTTCATGAAAGTCCATTGAAATTTTGATTGGGAATCCATTTAGATGATGGGGAGAATTCACACATTTACATCATGAAGTTTTCCAAATCATAGTATATCTTTATTTACCTCTTTAATATCTCTCAGTGTTTTATAATTTTTTGGGTAGAGGTTGTGTATACTTTTTGTAACATATATTTTCAGGTATTTAATATCTTTTGAAGCAGCTCTGATAGCACAGTGCTTAAAGCCCTTGGCTGCTAACTCAAAGATTGACAGTTTGAACCCTCTCGGTGCTCCACAGGAGAAAGGTGAGGCAGTCTGCTTCTGTAAAGATCTACAGCCTTGGAAACTGTAAGGAGGCAGTTCTGCTCTGTTCTGTGGGGTCACCATGAACCAGAATGGACTCAGTGGCGGTGGGTTTGTTTTTTTTCCATAACCACAACAGGATGGTGTTCATCATCTCTGCAGCTCCAGGAATGAGCATGTGATTTAAACCTGACTCAGCCTTGGTGGCATAATGATTAAGCTGTTCAGCTGCTAACTGAAAGATCAGCATTTCGAACCCACCAGCTGTTTCATGGGAGAAAGATAAGGCAGTCTGCTTCCATAAAGATTTACAGCCTTGGAAACCCTTTGGGGCAGTTTTGCTCTGTCCTACAGGATTGCTATGAGTTGGAATTGACTTGATGGCAGTGGGCTTTTTGGTTTTTAAGATATATTGATGCTATATTAAGTGGTGTCTTTAAAATGTTTCATCTTCTGTTTGTTGCTTAATAAAGAAATATAATTCATGTAAAAAATAATTAATAGACTTTATTTTTAGAACAATTATAGATTTATAGAAAACTGAGCAGATTGTACAGAGAGTTCCCATGTACTATTTTGCACACAGTTTCCCCGTTAGTAACATCTTACATTAGTGTGGTATGTTTCTCACAATTAGTAAACCAATATTGATACATTGTTATTAACTAACATCCAAGTTTATTCAGGCTTCCTTAGTTTTTAGCCATTGTCCTTTTTCCACCCCAGGATCCAAGAAATCACATTACAATTAGTTGTCATGTTTCTGTAAGCTCCTCTTAGCTGTAACAGTTTCTCAGACTTTCACTGTTTTGATGACCTTGATAGTTTTAAGGTACACTGGTCAGGTACAGGATGCTATTACCCTCTATTGGAATCTGTCTGATATCTTTTCCATAAGTGTGCTGTTTTTGGGAGGAGGGCCATAGAGGTAAAGTGAGATTTTCATCACATCATATCAAAGGTATATACTGTCAACATGATTTTGACGGTTCAGTTTGCCTTCAGTCATTTGGCTGAAGCAGTGTTTGTCAGGTCTCTCCTCTGTGAAGTTACTCTGCTTCCCCTTTACATGTTGGACTGGAAATTACTATGTGTAGCCCATACTTAAGAAGTGGTTAGTTATGTTTCCTGTCCTTTAGGGTGAAATAGATATATAACTCATTTGGAATTCTTCTCCATAAGAGATTTGTTTTTTCTTTCCTGCTTATTTATATCAGCAT
>NW_006938260.1:2241-2694 GCF_000298275.1 Orycteropus afer afer | reverse complement strand
AATAATAATAATAGCCTGCTCAAAGCCCTAGAAACAGACACTAGCAACACTAAGCTTTCCTTCGTCTGCTCCCACCTTCTCCGACAATAACTTCATTCATTCAATAGAAGAAACCATATTCAGCCAATTACCATAAAACCTCCTGCTTCAGACACTAAACCCTCTCTACACACACACACACAAAAAACACATTTCCACACTCCACACAGTGATTCCACCATCACAAAGAATACAGCAGAGTGACCCAACACACCTGAATCAATAATAAAAAAATACACCAGCTTCACCTTTTTAAAATATTAAACGACAAAAGAAATCAACATGCAACCAGCAGATAGAGACAACCTAAAGACACAGAGCTCTACCAGATTACAGGGGCTTAAGAAGAGGTTCTGCTTTCCAATAACCCCTAGAACTCTCCAGACCTGCACTGCACGACTGAAAAGGTCCTAA
>NW_006938260.1:0-551 GCF_000298275.1 Orycteropus afer afer | reverse complement strand
GAATGGGATGGTATATATAAAACCCTGAAAGAGAAAAATTTTCCACCAAGAATTATATACCTGGTAATATTGTCCCTCAAATATGATGGTGAAATTAAGAGATTCCAGCTAAGCAGAAACTAAGGAAATTTGTTTAAACCAGACCAACCTTACAAGAAACGCTAAAGGGAATACTTTGAACAGAGAACCAAAAATAGGAAATGCCAACCAACCATTAATACGCAAGATGACATGTCCCAGGAACCACAGCTATGGACATATCCAAAGTAAAATGAGCTTACAAGACTGTAAACAGGGAACCAGAGACATCAATTGGCAAGTCAGGACAACTACAAACAAAAAGAGGGAAAAGACTATGTAATTACAGAACTTTTAAATGGTGAGGAAGTTAAGACAGTTGCAAGACAGAATAGACTGCTCTAAACTCGGGGAGAAAATTATATATCACAGAGTAACCTCAAAGAAAAATGATAAACCTTCATATCACAATTAAAAAGAGGACAAGCACAAATACTCAGCAAACACTAAAACAACAGCAACAAAGGAAATGA
>NW_006938259.1:0-2377 GCF_000298275.1 Orycteropus afer afer | reverse complement strand
CTGTGTCCTCTCTCCCACTTACCTGCCTTGCTGCTTTTCAGGTGTGGCCTGGATTCCCTCCCCTCATCTGGATCCCTGTGGCTGACTCCTCACTCTGTCCCTGTCCCCCTGGCCTTTTTCTGTCCTTCTGCCTGCTTTCCCACTTTGCTCCTTCTAGGGCCTGGCTTGGGTTCCCTCTCCTCACCTGGATCCCTGCGGCTGACTCCTATATAAATTATATAAACTCCTATATAAACTATAGGCCCAGTGGTGAGGAAGTGACAGAGAATGGAGAAGCCTATGATTCCTTCAAACACATTATCTATCTATCTATCTATCTATCTATCTATCTATCTATCTACTTATCCATCCATCCATCCATCCATCCATCCATCCTTTCCCAAGTAGCCTGTAATCATATGATTGCAATGACCCAGGCCCTTCTCCAGCTAAAAGAAAGGATGGAAGTACAGAAGAGCAAAGTCATGCTTGTGAGGGATGACAGCAAAGATATAGGTTGCCCTGCATCATATCCTAGACAACCATTTCCCCACATGTTGTTTATACTACATATTAACTCCACAGTCTTTTTCCTAGTGTTCCTTATTGTTCAGCAACTCTGACAGACTTTTGATTCTCTACCTTCATGCTCTAATACATGGGCTGTGATCAGCTTCCTGCCTGCTGGCATGGCATCTAGCCAGCTTATTAACCACCTATCTTACTCCTACTGTTTTTTAAAAAAACTATTCCAAAACTTTGAGAGTTTTTAATACACTTTAAAACTAAATAAATAATGACATTATTTTTTTGTATAATTTATTTTATCTTTTGTTGTGTTGAGAATATACACTGCAGAACATATACAAATTCAATAGTTTCAACATATAAAATTCAGTGACATTGATTACATTCTTTTTTTTCCTTTTAAAATGTAATTTATTCTCCCTCAATCACATTACTTGAAAGAACAGAAAATAAATAGGGAGGTAAGAAGAGGCAGGGGCAGAAATTTAACATTTTCTTTTGCTTGTTGGTTCAAAAGTAAGATGATGTGACAAGCAGAACTGCTTTCTAGGAATCATAAGCAGATGACTAGACAAGTTGTTTTTATTAATTTTTAAAATTTTACTTTAAGAGCTTGTTTTACATTCAAAGTCACACATACATTTAGTTTCATTCCCCATTCGCCATGTCCAACCCTAACCCAGTCTCCTTCCCTCCTTACCCTGCAACACTGCCCTTTCCTAATTATGCACTCCTGTTTGTCCTGCATTTCCTCAGTTTGAATGTTGGTCCTTTGGTGTCCCATGGTTTATTGCTTTAGGGGAGGTATTACCATTGAGTGTGTGGGTGCAGCATCCTGGGTTTAGTGGTCTGCGTGTACATCTCGCTAACCATTGGGCTGAGAGCCCACCCCTGGGAGTGAGTTTTATTCCAGGCGCCGAATGTATTTCAGAGCCATAGTATTGGAAATCTCACCAGACTTCATCTGACCAGTAATTCTGGTCATTATTAAGTTTTTGGATTTTGTTCTACGTTTTCCCTCCCACTCTATCCAGGATCTCCAGATGTGATCCTTTCCTGAGTGGTTGGCATTGGTAGCCGGGCACCATCCGGTTCTTCTGGTCTCGAGGGCCATCATGTCCTAGGGTTAATTGCTTCCAAATGCCCTTTTTTGTGTGTGCATTCTTCACTTCCAACGCTAGGAGACCATTAGCTGCATCCTAGATGGCCACTTGAAATCTTTTAAGACCCAAGTCACTACTCACCAATGTAGGATGTGGAGCAACGCTTTTATGTATTTTGTTGTGCCAATTGACTCTGGTGTACCCCAGTACTATGGTCCTGAGGTAGTAGCACTATTGCATCTCTCTCCCATAGTGTTGGGATGTCTGTGAGGCATTACTCTGTGTCTGTCTTCTATTTTTTCTGTAAGGACTACAGGTATTTTGTATCACTGGTGTCTGTACAAGATTAGCCTCAGCTTAGTCTATCCTTGGTCTAGAGTATACCTCTATTCACTGATCCCTGTCTGATCATCTCAGGTGTTTATGTCTTTATCTGTATAGCCTAGTGTTTGGTGTTAATGGCAATGTGGTATTGTGGACACATTGGTTGGTTTTAGCATCTGTTGTCTATCTCTTATGGGCACAGTTAGGTGTCCTCTCATTTCCCAATGATATCATGGTGGTCATATATCCTTCCCATATATCCCTCCCCCTACCCATGTCAGCGTGTAAGCCACAACTAGCCCTAAATTAATCCCTCCTTTTCCCTCCCCATCTCAGTAACCTACTAGGTGAGTTCCCTTTCCCAAGCAAACTCTTCTCTTTTTACAGTAATGGGCTCATATAGTACTTGTCCTTCTGTGATTGACTTATTTCACTCAGCATAA